>NW_016804504.1:530942-558028 GCF_001698545.2 Rhinopithecus bieti
AAAAAAAAAAAAAAAAAAAAAAAAAAAGACTTTATTTCTTAAGTAAATTTTGTTTCTAATTCTCCAAGTTCTATCATCTCATTTCTGAATTTTAAAAATCTGATTTATAGATTTTCCCATGTCTTATATTATTTTCTTAATGCTTTTTAGCTTACTTTGAAATTGAAAGCTACACTCTTGATGTATTCTGTGGACACATGTCTCCAGTGTGCTTTTGTTGCCTGAACAGATACCATTCTGCTTTTTATTTTTGCATAGTAAGTGATTTGTTGCTCATTCTCATGTGAAAAAGGTTTTTCTGAACTTTTAGAAGACATGGTTGAAGGTAGTTTCGCTAACTTCAGAAAGTTCCTTGTTTTGTCTTCATAAAGTAATTTTTAAAAGTAACTATTTGCCTCCTGAGATTTTCTAGCTGTGTGCCTTCTTTCCTTTCTCTATTGTCTTTATCCTGATCCATTTTGATTCCAGTTTCGGAAGCCTGGGTCGTGCTCCATTTTGGAAGGAAGCCCTGTCTGGTCAGTTTTATAAGTTCATTGGGGCCCAACTGTTCTAGCTCATTCCACCCTTAATGTGGGCCTCTTGTATTCATCTGCTTTTGGAGTGGGAGAAAATGCCTCCTAATTTCAGCTACTATTCTCAAATTGGTCTGTTGCACTTTGCACTCACTAAATATCTGTTGGCTATTTTTCCTACTCTGTTCTTGGGTTTATCAGGGGCTCTATTGTTTTCCTCTGCTTTCTCCCACACAAATGGTAGATCTTGCAGATATTAATGATTCGTTCTAATTTGCTTGTATAGTATTCCCCCTTTATCCATGGAGGGTATGTTCTAAAACCCCCAGTGGGTGGCTGAAGCTGCAAATAGTTCCAAACCTTATATATATTATGTTTTTTCCCCCTTAAATACATACCTATGATAAAGTTTAATTTGTAAATTAGGCACAGTAAGAGATTAATGTCAATAAAATAGAGCGATTATAAAAATATACTGTAATAAAATTTATGTGAATGTGGTCTCTCTCTCTCTCTCTCTCAAAATATCTTATTGTACTGTGCTATGGGAAATCACAGAGAGCAAAACTGTGGGTAAGTGGGGGACTGCTAGTATTTGGGGTTTTCCAGGAATGCTTTATCACCTGATTTTATTGTAAATGTTTTTGGTTTTGCTATCTAGTGGATCTGTTTGTTGTTATGATAGGATTTTGAGAGATTAAAAAACTGTCATTGCTGTTGCAGTCCCAGAATCTTCTCAATCCTAATACATTTTTTAGATATATATTTAAAGCACAACAGAATTCTCCTGCACACTGCCCAAAACAACATGACCTCCTGACACAGCAGGTTGCATCAGAGATCTTGGAGCTGAAAAAGCCTCAAGAGATCATCTGGTTCACCTCCCTGTGGTTAGGCAGGAAAAGCACCATCCTAAATGCAGAATAGATAACAGAAACACTCAGAAATTAGGTAAGAAGTAGACCCCATTATTGTTTAATGGTTTTAAATTTTGGTGTTTTTTTATAGTGTTCATACAATTGAAAATCTAAATGTATAAATATATACCACAGAATGTTACTCAAATTAAAATAAACACACAAACAATTCCAAAGTATAAACATCAAGTTTATCGTACATTTGGGTATGAATGAGTGTTAAAATTTCTGTATTTATTATAGCCATGTATTAGAAATATTAATTTAAAATATATACTTTTCAAAATAAATCTGAAAATCAGCTAAATGCAACATCCAATTCAACCAGTTTGTGAATAGCTTTGTGAGTGAGCCAGAATATTTTAAGGCAAATTCTTGTGAATTAACTAGGGAATAAAATCTGATGATGGTAAAATACTGAACTAACAAATGATAGCTTTTTTTTAAAGATGGTCCTCCATAATAATGAAAAAAATAACTGTGATACAAGATGAAAATAACCTAAAAGTAAACAGAACATGTCATTAATAGAGTCCTTCATTATCTAGTGTAGCCTATAATGGAGGAAACAGCAAGCGTAATTCTCTTATCTTACCATAGGCAGTAAGCACACACTGTAAAATCCATCTCTTCATTTTCTGGTTGAAAAGATCATTGTAGAAAAGGCCTGCCAGGGAGTAGAGGTCATGCTGATTTATTGGCAATTAAACCTGCAGGATTTCTGCACTCCCTTCAAAACAAAGTATCTGAGGCTATTCAGCCAGTATGATTACATAGTGGGCTATCTACTAAAACCCAGGAGTCTTTCTGTTAGTGCACAACAGATACAATTGACTTGGTTGTATTTAGAAAATTACTGCTATTTTCTGTGCAGACTCTTGTTGTATCTTCCTAAAATCGCCTCAGCCCAAAGAATTACCTTGTTAGTCAATTTAATAAAGCAGAATCTTACCAAGTGATATATGATTCACTTGGAGGCATAAGAACTTTGTTAAAAAATACTAGCATGGACTCACTTGAAGCAAATTAATACATTGCTGAATCTATGTAATCTGTCTATGGTGACTCAGACCTAGATTTCTGAATGTTGACTAGTTTGAGGTGATGTTTTAGAGTTTGATACTCAAAATTAATTAGCTTTTATCCATTTCATGTCTAGACACAAACCAAGTTACCTAGGTTAGCTGTTAAACCATGGACACTACTTACATATAGACATTTTACACAGACACATTTTACATATAGACATTTGCATATAGACAGGCAGGCTCAGGTGCTAGGAATGATGGAATCTCAGCAATACAGGTAAGGTAGGAAAGAGGAAAGAGGAAGGTAGAAATAGGATGGGTGAGGATGGAAAAAGTGACCAAATCAACATTTCTGCCTCTGCCCAACCCCATCTATCAGAATGAATATGTTTATACTTGAGTTAGTTCTCCTTAGAAACAGGAAGATGGCTGCTGTACATTGTACCATACAGGACCACCTGTGTCAGGCACCAGCCTGCCACCACCATTCCTTCCTCTTCCTTCCTGCCAACCTGTGTGGCTATGGTCTCATTTATTCATCCATCCATTCACTTATTCAGTAAATATTTTTTGAGATTTTAATATGTGCCAGTTACTGTTCTAGGCCCTTGAAATATACCATGTCTCTGTAATGCACTGTTTTTTTCTTTACTTTTTTACTTACAAAATTTTTTTTCTTTTTTTTTTCTGAGACAGAGTCTCACTCTGTTGCCCAGGATGGAGTGCAGTGGCACAATCTCAGCTCACTGCAACCTCCACCTCTCAGGTTCAAGAGATTCTCCTGCCTCAGCCTCCCAAGTAGCTGGGACTACAGGCACCTGCCCCCACGCCCAGCTAATTTTTATATTTTTAGTAGAGACGGGGTTTTACCATATTGGCCAGGTTGGTCTCAAACTCCTGACCTTGTGATCCTCCCACCTCAGCCTCCCAAAGTGCTGGAATTACAGGCATGAGCCACCACACCCAGCCTTTTACTTATAAAATGTTAAATAAAAATGATACATTTATTTTAGAAAACAGAAATGAATATAAAGATGATATTTTAATCCACATATAATCCCAACAAATACTGTTAAACATTTCACTGTATATCTTTCTGATCTTTTACCTCTTCTGATGTTTTAAGCTGAAATATCCAGGCATATAAAATATTAAAGATCAATAAAACAAACACTCATGTGCCCATTACACAGTTTAAAAACAAAATATTACACAGTTGAAGACCCCTTCCCAGTTGTATTCAACTGCCTTACTGTCAGGAGCTACCACTATGGTAAATGCTTTTTTTTGTTTTTATCATATACGTTATGTAGCATATTTTTATTATATATGTGTGATATATAGGACTGTTTTGCATATTTTTAAAACCTTATGTAAATATTATTCTGAATATATTCTCCTGCAATTTGCTTTTCGTCTCTCATCATTTTTGAGATTTATTAACATCAATGTATATAGCTCTACTTTATTGATTTTAACTGTTGTATCACAGATACTCCAGGGATGAATATGCCATGATTCATTTATTCTTTCTCCTACAGATCGGCATGTAAGTGGTTGCCAATATCTTTCTGTTAAAAACATGGCAATGACTGTTCTATTCCTGTCTCCTTGAGCACATGAGGGAGACTGTATCTAGGGTATATAGCTAGGAATAAAATTGTTGAGAAAAAGGGTGCAAATTACATGGACATTACCCAATGGCCCTTTGAAGTGGTTGCATTAACTTACACTATTACAAGTAATGTTTGCATAATGTACTCTTTATGTATAAATAAATATATACATGCCCACATTCACACATATGTCATATGTATATGATGTGAATAAGGCATACGTATCAGAGCCCAGAAGATCCAAGGCCAGATGGTCTTACCAGCATTCCTTTTCTTTTCTTCTTCGTCCTGATCCACGTCCTCTCACCTTCCTGTCCTTCAAGATCCAGTTCCAGTCCCTCAAAAGGCCTTGTTTGTCACCAGGTTCCACACATCTCTCCTTTCCCTGACTTCCCGAGGCTGCCCCTCACATGCACTCACCATCCAGAAGGTGTATTTAGTGTTTCAGGACCTATGCTCCAGCTCTACATCATAAAATCGGCTCCTCAAAGGCAGGAACCATCCTGAGGATCTATTGGCCTCTCCCAGAATCCAGTGCCACATTCATGATGAACCCACCATGTTCTTGATGAGGTTAGTGAATTGTTGATGGAGTGAAGGCAGTTTCATTTTCCTCCCATAGAGAGGTCAGGTCATATTCTTGGAGCAACTTCTTAGGAACAGCTGTCCTCTCCTATATTGGTAATACTTGGATCCACTTAAGATGCTCATCTTCATACCCTTTGTCCCAACAATTTCATTGCTGTTATATACCCTAGAGAAAACCCCTCACATGTGTTCCTGCCTTTCTCTCACACTCTCCTCTTGGTGAATTCCCAAGGCAGCAACATGCACTTAGGCTAACCTTCTTGAAGCTACTACAAGTGATAAGACTATTCTTTCAAAGCCACAGCCACATATAGGTCAGCAAATACAGACTCACAGATCATGTTTGTTCAACTTAGAAGAACTATTACTGAGAGCCTTCAGTCTCTTCAGTCACCCAAGTATATTCTATTCTTAGTTCTGGGTCCCTAAGGAGTCTGGATTCTCCTGTTTCTATTTCTAGGTATCCTCTAGTCTTCTGCAATATCCTGAGCAATATACCCTTTCTGGCATGTCTAATCCCAAACCTTGTTGTGTTTCCCTCAATAGGATATCAAATATTCAAATGTATTTTCTTATCAGATTTTTCTTTCTTTCGTTTCGACAGCAACATGGTGTAGTGAAAAGAAAGGAGGCTTTAGAATGGATAGAACTGTACTTGAATCTCTGCTCAATCACTTTATCATGTTACGTTAAGCAAGTTATGGAACCTCCATCATTTGTCAGGTAGGGAAATCTGTCTTATGGTTGCTGAGAGAATTAAATGAGATAACATAGGTTAAGTGTGTTTATAATAGTGTCCTGCATATAGTAGATGCTTGATAATGATTCGCATCATTCATTTCATTTTCCTCCCTCCCTCTGAATTATCAACAGGTATTTCTTCTTGAGTAGAGATGGAGTAGGAAGTCATCTTCCTACTTGAATAGAGATGGAGTAGGAAGTCATCTAAGTAACTGGAAAGGACTCCATTACAGCCCACCCAAAATAATCTCTACTCCTATTTGCATCACAGAAATTCTACCAGTACTAATTACCAATTAATTATTTTGTACTCATAATTGATGAGTATTTAAGTCCCTTCATCACCTTAGGAAAGTTTATTAGGCAGTTTGTCCCAGGACAGAGAAAATTAATGCGAACCTGTTGCCAAGAAATTTAGTGGGGCACTAAAATGGACACTCATCTAACCATTTGGGCTAAGAGACCTATTTAGTATTTGGTATCTCCTAAAGACATAAATGTTTCTCTTGGATAATTATATACCTATCCTTATACTGGCACACATATAGAAACCAGTGGTGTCATTACACCAGAGATATCTGCCTCTTTGTGAATGTGTTTTTTATCACAGGCTTTCTAAAAATATTTTTAGAATATTCCAAAATAACATATTACATAAAATGTTTAATTATATTTTATAATAAAAATCTCTATTATCAGTAAGATTGCCATCAATAAGATCCATTCCTTCCTCTGTATATCCACATCAAGGTAAATGCTTCGAATAGTAAATCAGTTAGAAAAAGAGTTAGTTCTTTCTGAACCACTTACCCGAAAAAGCTATTGGAAGGCCCCAGACACACTTAATTATCAAAGTAGAGCTATCCTAGATCACCGCCGGACTTGGGTAACTTGAGACTAAGAAAAAAGGAATCTTTCATTAGGAAGTGTGAGAAATGTCTTAGGGTTGATTTTGTTTAAATGCCAATGTGAATTGATCATTAGCATTTGCGAGAGCTGTGCAAATAACACCACCTTAGGGGCTAACTAAACCAATGAGGAATTGTTACAGAGCAATTAATTCACTTCCAAGTCTTTTGTATTACCACCACCTTATTTCCCTAGTGTAGATAGACAATTTGTTTTTTTAAAATCCACCAAAACTGTGATATTCTGCCAACAAGATTACAGGGGTGAAAGAACAACCCCCTAGTCAAATGCAAATTGTAGTCATATTAGCATGTTAATGAGCTAAGTGATAAACTGTGGGTCAAATTTCCCCTTCTTCAGCTTAAATAGCACACCAGAAGGGCTTATTTTAAAATGTTTGGGAATGGCAGCAATTAAGGATTATTATGTGAACATGATCTGTTCAGCAATATGAAAAATTAATAGATGGGACTTAACTAAAATGAGACATAATTCTTCCTAATGATTTACAAGTTATCAAGAAACATAGCTTAAAGGAGATATATTTAACTATTCTAAATTTGGAGTAAAGTCTTTTCAAAATTTCTTATATTGCGGTTTTTAAAATTTAGATCTGTTTTATCTAGTCGAAGGAAATTTAAGGAAGAGCTAAAAAGGAAAATAGAAGACAATGACATGTTTAGGGATATCAATTTATCTTTCTTGACCACTTATCAAAGAAATCTTTCTTGATTGAACCTACTCCCATCACCTGATTTCACCCTTACAAAGTAGCTTTGTGCTTTCATAGAATTTTTCATATTCACTAGTTTTTATGTGCTCATGTTCATTTTATAAGCAGGTTTCATTGTATTTTACAGTGCCTAACTCAGCTTCTCGCCTGCTGGTCAGGCTCTGGAAAGCTGAGTGAAAACAGAAGGCAGCCAGAAGGTGCAGTGGGGACAACTTGCAATAGTGTCACATAGGCCCTCCTCCCTCTTTCTGTGTGCCCATGTCCACCTCTATCCTTGCTGCCACTTCCAGAAGCTTTGTAACCATGGGCAAGTTACTGAATCTCCCTGGACTTCAACTTTGACATTTGTGGAAATAGAGATGATAAAACTTCAGGTCCAAGACAGTGATCTCAACCTTGGCTGCATAATGGAATCATCTGGAGAACTTTTAAAAATACTGATGACTATGTTGGATACAGTGAATTCTAGATTTCTTTTCACAGAATCAGTGTGTCAGTATGTTCAGTTCTTTATCCTCCATTTTAAAGTTTAACTTCCTCGAAGTTTCAGTAAACAACCTTTTCCACTAGTTTTAATCAGTACTTCACATCTGTTCCCCTGGTCACCTGCTCTGTCCTGACTCATCCCAGTCACCTGCTTTGACCTGAGTCACCCCTGGTCACCTGCTGTGACCTAAGTCACCTTTAGTTACCTGTTCCTAACCGTCCTTCCCACCAAACTACTCACCCTGCCACACTGGCTTATACCCCTGCTCTCTTTAAAATAGCCAATCGGAATTAGCTTAGACTGTGCGGTCCAACCCTCGCCAATAGGGGAAGGACACAGCAGTAAGGGGCTACCTGCGTCAGGAATAAGAACCCCTTCCCCTCCCTTGTTCAGGTATGCTCTCACCATTACTCCATTCGTGAGTCGCACCCATCTATAGAAGTAAAAATTGCATTGCTGAGAAAATTAAATTTCTGTTTGAGTGCTATTTACTTGCAGCTCAGAGGAATGAGCATTTTGTTTCTAACAATCGAGGAACAGGCATTTTGTTTCTAACAACTGAGTGCATCCCAGAGCTTCTAAATTCATCAGCGTGGTTGTTGCCAGGGAATGGGAAGCTTTAAAGCTCCCCAGGAGATTGTAATGTCCAACTGAGGTTGAGAACCGATATTCTAAGGAGTGTTATGATAATTAAATAAAGCAGAGAGGGAAAAAGCATCCTATAAGTAGTAGGAGATAAAAAATCATTTGTTTATTTCTTTCTCCTTAGTTTTACTATTTATGTTGGTAGCTGTATTTGATCCTAGCTAGAAGCTGAGGGACAGAGAAAGAATTTTGTTCAAACATTTTTTTTAACTTTCTATTTTGAAATAATCTTAAACTTATAAAAAAGTTGCAAGAACCATGTAAAGAATTCCCATATACCCTTCACCCAGGCTTACCAATTGTTAACAATCTACCACATTTGCTGTATCACTCCTCCATTCTCTGTATGTACATATTTTTTTCTGAACTAGTTGAGAGATAGTTATAGAAAATATGTCCCTTTGCCCCTAAATAGCATATATTTACTAAAAACAAAGAAATATAACCACAGAGACAATTATTTGGAAAATTTGATATTGAAACAATGTTAATATCTAATCTACTGTCCATGTGTAATTATTTCTAATTTTCCTAATAATGTCCTATGGCATCCCACCCATCACCCTTCCCCACCCCCACCCCTTTCAGGATTCAATACAGGATCATACATAGTAGTTGGCTGTCATATCTCTTCAGTTTCTTTTAATCTGGAATAATTCTTCTCCTTTTCATAACACTAACTTTTTTTTTTTTTAAGAACAGGCTAATCGTTTTGTATCCCATGCCATCTTTTTTGGTAAGTGTATAATTAAATGATTTTTATTAAACTTAGAGGGGTGCAATCATCACTAAAACCCAGTCTTGAACATGTTTATCACCCTCAAATGTTCCCTTTTCCCCCAACCCCACCCCCAGTCCTAAGCCACACTGATTTGCTTTCTGTCTCTGTAGTTTTGCCTTTTTCAGAATGTCACATAAATGGAATCATACAATATATGATCTTTATGTCTGGCTTATTTTACTTAGCCTAGTGTGTTTGAGGTTCACCTACTTGTAGTATATCTCTACAGGTTGTTCCTTTTTTATTGCTGAATAATATTCTAGTGTATGGATATGCCACATTGGTGAACAGCTTCTAAGATAGTCCCCAGTGATTCCCACTTCCTAGTATTCATGCCCTTGTGTAATTCCCTCCCATTGAGTATGGGCTGGACCTAGTGCCTTGCTCCTAATGAACAGGATGTGGCAGAAGTGATGGAATGTCACTTCTGAGACCTGGTTATACAAAGACTATGACTTCCATCTTGGGAGCTCTCATTCTCTCTCACTTTCTCAAGCCCCTTGGACTGAGTAGCCATGTTGTGAGCAGCCCTATAGAGAGGTCCACATAGTAAGCAACTAATTTTTCTGGGCAACCACCAGTGAAAGCTGGAGACCTGCTAGCACCACATCAATTAGCATGGAAGCAGATACCCCTTCTCTATAGTACAGTCTTCAGATGAGACTATAGCTCTGGCCAACACCTTGACTTCAACCTCAGGAGAGACTGAGTCAGAATTACCAGCTAAGTAAGGTAGATTTCCTGTTGTTTTTAGCCATTACATTTTGGGGTGATTTGTTCACAGCAATAGACAATTAATATACCAAATTTAAAAAATCTATTCTCTGGTAGATGGACATTTGGATTGTTTCTGAGTTTAGATTCTCATGAATAACTTTGCTATGAACATTTACACACGTCTTAAAGGATTTTTTTTTAAATGGCACCAAGCTCACCTGGCTTGTACTACCCCTACTGTTCTAATACAATTTTGTTCTTTTTCAACTTGTTTGCTTGTTTAAAGTACTCTCTTATTCTGTCAAATAAAACTGTGCAATCTACCACTTATGCCCTTCAGTAATATCTGAAATCAGAACACATGCTGGAGAGTAAATTGACAAAATTTTAAAAGCCATTCAAGTCCAATCTATATAGAGCCCCTACTACTTCTTGACAGGGCATTAATGTTTCAGGATATTAAAATATTATTTGGGAATAGTGGTGACAAAGCATACATCTCTTAGAAAAAACATGTTTACTACACTTGCGCAGTAGGCCTGCATTCCTTTAACTCTTAACAGGATACAGTTACCATGACGTGTGTCTTAGTCTATTTTGTGCTGCTATAACAGAATAGTCCTCACCAGGTAATTTATAAAGAACAGAAATTTATTTCTCACAGCTCTGGACACTGGCATCTGGTCTGATAAGGGACTTGTTACTGCATCCTTCCCGACAGAAGGGCAAGCGAACTGACCGTTGCATGAAACCTCTTTTATAAGGGCCTTAATCCCATTAATGAGCAAAGAGCCCTCATGGTCTAATTATGTCTTAAACACCCTACTGTTTAAGACTAGCACTTTAACAACACCTGAATTTTGGAGGACACACATTCAAATCAAAGCAACATGCACTTAGGATTTTCTTTACATAAGCAAGACATGAACCATTGTATTAGTTTGTTTTCACGCTGCTGATAAAGACATACCCAAGATCAGGGAAAAAAAGAGGTTTAATTGGACTTACAGTTCCACATGGCTGGGGAGGCCTTAGAATCATGGTGGGAGGTGAAAAGCGCTTCCTACATGGTGACTGCAAGAGAAAATGAGGAAGATGCAAAAGTGGAAACCCCTGATAAAATCATCAGATCTCATTGGACTTTTTCATTACCATGAGAATAGTAAGGGGGAAACCACCCCCATGATTCAAATTGTCTCCCACAGCATGTGGGAATTATGGGAGTACAATTCAAGATGAGATTTGGGTGGGGACACAAAACCAAACCATATTAACCTTTAATAATAGGTAGCACCTAAGGAGTCCCTACCATGTACCAGGCACTATTCTAAACCCTTGCAATGCATTACATTTTATTTAATCCTTATGACAGTCTTAATCATCACAACTTCATGAGGTAGGTCCTCATCACAGGATGACCTTTTTGCATAATTCCATGAGATGCCATTCACATTGTGATCTTTGTGAATGGGATCCCTGAAATTGTGTACTGCTAGGCTGCCTATTGGTATTATCTATTGCAATCTCTACTTTACAAATGAAGAAGCACAGAAAGGTTAAGTATTTTGCCCAGGCTTCCCAAGCTTGTAAGTGGCAGAGCTAAGATTTGCATTCAGGGTATCAGGCGTCTTCCAGGGTGATATGGTTTGGTTGTGTCCCCACCCAAATCTCATCTTGAATTGTAGTTCCCACAATCCCCGTGTGTTGTGGGAGGGACCTGGTGGGAGGTAACTGAATCACAAGGGCATTTACCCTTATTCTGGTCTCATGATAAGTTTTCATGAGATCTGGTGGCTTTAGAAGGGGACTTTCCCCCTTTGCTCAGCACTTCTCTCTCCTGCTGCCATGTGAAGAAAGGCGTGTTTGCTTCCCCTTCCACCATGATTGTAAGTTTCCTGAGGCCTCCCCAACCATGTGGAACTATGAGTCAATTAAACCTCTTTTCTTTATAAATTACCCAGTCCTGGGTATTTCTTCATAGCAGCATGGGAATGATCTAATACACAGGGTAAGAGCTCTTAGCCACTGCACTCTTGCATAGAATCTTACTGTTTGGCTAAAATGAAAAATGTTATGTTAGATATACTACTCAGATGATTATTTCTAGGGAATTGTTTCTCAAGGGGTGGTCTGTGGCCTGGGAAGATTATCATCATGTGGGAGCTTGACAGAAATTTGAACTATCATGACCCAGCTCCATCCCAGATGTATTGAATCAGAAACTGGGGGTAGGACCCAGCAATCTGTGTTTAATGGGCCCTCTAGCTGATTCTACTGCATGTTAAAGTGTGAGAACTATTGTTTTAGGAAATTACTTAGTTTTTTAAATGAAAAAATATTTTTAAAACATGTTTTCATTTGTTTTAGAGCAATTTCCTACTCAGATAAGTTTAAGTATTGATTATACTCTTGATCTGTACTTTGGAATCCAAAACTCACAGAATTCAAGGAAAAGGCAAGGGTGGGACCAGGGCAATCACCCTCTTGGGCTCCTCTTTAAAAATGATGTAGCTACTCACTCCCTAGTTTTCTGTGTCTCCTGTCTCAAATGTTGAAACGAGAAAATAATTTGTTTACCTATGCTGTGGGGTGCATCTCCTTGGGGCATCAAATTGTTCATCCATGACTGCCTTACCTAAGTCCAGGGGAGGGGGTAGGGTCACATAG
Source organism: Rhinopithecus bieti (assembly GCF_001698545.2). NCBI lineage: Eukaryota > Metazoa > Chordata > Mammalia > Primates > Cercopithecidae > Rhinopithecus > Rhinopithecus bieti. Next base: position 543,284 of record NW_016804504.1, read on the forward strand.
TACAAATGGGCCAGTAAAGTCTCTGTTGTGATGGAAGCAGGAGTCAAAATCTTTTGGAATAGAGGATGGATATAATTAATTCATCTCCAATATACAATTTATGTTTTATATTATATAATATCAAATAGATAAGAATGTATTTTATTCTGTCACACGTTTCTACTTAACACATTGCATTTGAGTTTCCAAATTGGTTTGGGAAAGGAGGAAGACATAGGTGTGGCCAGAGAGCGGAAGCCCAATGCAATACAGCAATTGGTGAGGTATTCAATGCATTTCTCTATTAAATGGCAACACAGACACCAAAGAAAGGCCCAGTAAATAAAAGGGATAAATTATTCCATTAGCCAGATTAACTGAATTAAGATTGGTAATTTTTCTTTTAGGGACCCGAAGATATATTTTAAAAGAATGTGAAATGCAGCATTTGCTTATAAGAAAATAAAGTCGGCCAGTCGCAGTGGTTCACGCCTGTAATCCCAACACTTTGGGAGGCTGAGGCGGGCGGATCACCTGAGATTGGGAGTTCGAGACCAGCCTGACCAACGTGGATAAATCCCGTCTCAACTAAAAATACAAAATTAGCCGGGCGTGGTGGCGCATGCCTGTAATCCCAGCTACTCAGGGGGCCGAGGCAGGAGAATTGCTTGAACTGGGGAGGCAGAGGTTGCGGTGAGCTGAGATCGTGCCATTGCACTCCAGCCTGGGCAACAAGAATGAAACTCCTTCTCAAAAATAAATAAATAAAAATAAAAAATAAAGTCAATGGTAGTTTACACTTTCTCAAGGTGACATCATCAGTGGTGGAATTATATATTGTATCTAGCTATTTCCTGAACAATCTATCACCTTTGAATAAATCCTGCCTGGGCCTTTTTGGTCCTGGCTGCCCTGTTTCTACTACACCGCATTCTCACCAGCCACAGTTGATTGGATCAGAGGTGGATACCTGACGGAGGAGAAACAAGCTACTTCAGCCAATCAGATGCTCTGACTCAATCTTTTAGTACCTGAACTGCATTAATGACGTGATACTGGACTGCTTGTACTGAGAGTCCAGAACTGTATTGATTCTTGTCTTTCCTGAGATTGTTTCATTTCCTTTTCCTTGTAGACCATGAGATGATTTTTTATAATGCTCCTTTTAAAGCAATTTATTATTTAAGGACACATGTACAGATGGTAAAATCTATAAAGAATAACAAGAGAATAATTATCTCAAAGAGCAGCGTAATGGTTGCCTCTGAAGGAGAGGGAGGGAGATATTTTCAGACGGGCAAATAAGGGCCTTTCAAGGTACAGCTGTGCTGTATTCTTTACCTGGTGGTGGTTACTCTAGAGTTATTTTTAATATTCATACATGTACGTTTCATATACTCTTGCTCTATATGACACAATTTCTCAAAAAAGATTTTTAACTTGAGCTAATGTAGTGGGTTTCTATTCCTTTCAAGCAAACATATTTCAAGACCCATAGTTATTAAAGATAATTTACTAGTAGTGGTATTCATTCAAATAAAGAGTGTGTGTGTGTGCGCGTGCATGTGTGTGTGTGTTTAAAGCATGCTATTTAAATCTCACTGAACTCTAGGATTAGAATAAACCTTAGGAATATTCTAGTTTGTTCAAGGTCTAACAAAATAAAAGAAAATTGAGAGCCAACTCAGAATCCTGAGTTTTTTCTACCAAGCTACATCACTTTCCTAACACAAGAGACATATCGTATCAGCAAGAAATGCATATTTCAAAGATTCAATTATTTTTAATGCTTATTTTATTCTTAGAAAACTTAACTGCCTCAGTACTGAAAATAAATTATCTTATGTAATATAACATCTGTACATAAGCAACATTTTATATCATGATTGCTAGATATCAAGAATATCCAGAAAAGAAATTACTGCAATTTAAAATGGAATTTTACTGACAACTACTAAATTGTATTTCCTGCTTATTAATGTTAAATAATATAATAAAGTGAATTTAATGACACAGCGAGTCTTATAAGTATGAGAAAAATTGCTTCCCCTTTGCTAAACCCATCACATGTAATCGAAGATTAATAATACTATGTGTTGTAAAAATTGGCTTATTTTCATTAATGGAAGGCATATCACCATTTCTGATGTTATGTCCTGTTACCTAGAAAGAAAAAAGAAGCAGAATGCCTACAGACAGGACCTGCTACATAATTTGCAGGGCCCAGTGAAAAATGAAGATATGGGTGCCTTATTAAAAAAGCAGAAGTGGGAGTGCCATTAAGGGTACTAAAATAAAAAATTTTCTTTCTTCAGATGTTCCTCTTTCTCTCAACTTATCATGGTGTTTTTTATTTGCTACTTAATGTTGTGCTCCCTTGCAAGGGGAATGCTTAGAGGGCAAATGGAGACACTCACAGGTGCACGGGGCCCCATTCCTGGATTTGCTATGTTTTCACTGTCTACCAGCTGCCAGGTTCACCCGCTTATCAGCTGCGGGACCAATGTGCTGCACCCTGCAGAGAACAGGAAGTCAACCTCCCCTTCACATGGCCTGCCACTCAACCCACAGGAGACAGGCACCCTCCTTCAAGACTATAACCTCCATACCAGGAGATATTCAATGCCCAGATCATGGATGGGCTAGAGACTTGACCCTGCCTAGACACCCATCAAATGTACTATGGTGCTAACAACCCTAAAGCAGGGATGCTACAGTCATGCCCTGGCCCAAGATGCTACTATGTGCATGTACCCTACTCAGACCTTTCCCAAACATACCATGGTCCCTGCTGGAGGCAGAGGGTGCCAGCAGATCGCAACCCCACCTCCATGACCTGGTTGCTACCCTGGGTAGAAGTGGTCACTTGGCAGGGGCAAAAAGAGGGAGGCTGGGCAGGGTTTTGGCTGCCGGAACATAGTAGAGCCAGCAGCTGAGAACCCCTCCTGGGAGGCAAGGAGATGGCAAGAGGGGGGACATGTGTGAGCCAAGGTTCCAGGCCCCCATCATATGCTCCATTGTCCCATCAAACTTCAGTTAAAAACACGAATTCAAAGATAAAGATTACAAAGATTTTTAAGGAGACTGCAGACATTAAACCCCAAAAGCAGGGCCCTTCTGAGCACCAGGTCCTGTGGAACTGTACTGGTTACACCTATGAAACCAGCCCTATCTACTGAACTATATAGTTACTTCCTGGGCATGACAAAAATGAGATCACAGATACCTGTGTATATTTACAGGTATGTGTTTATATCTGCTCTGAAATGTCTTTTTAGATGAAAATACTATGACTGGTAGGATTCAAGATAAGGTACAGTGCCAACCAGTCAAAATGATGAACATAATTCTTCCATAAACATACAGCTTTGATAAAGAAACAGATGAGAAAACATTGTGTACAAAAAAAGTTTAAAATTTCTAAGCATTTTTTACTATTACATGAAATACAGATAATTATGTGTCTGATTTTTGGAGTCTCTCAGTCAGTTCTTCAGTCACAAGGAGTCATCAATTTATTCTACTACCTAAAATGTCATTTCTTTTTCTCTTCCACATTCCATTTAGTAGTAATCCTCACCAATCCTCAATGCCCAATCAAATTTCACCTTTTCTTTAAGGCCTTCTCCAGCTATCCCAGTGTTATCCTTCGTTTGTTTGTCTCTTTTTTACCACTGGTTATTGCTGATTACCTTCCAACAATATGTGTGTTGCGTTTCCAAACCAGACCTTTACTTTCTTTGAGGAGAAAATTCAGATTCTCTAGTATTCTCTGTGTTCTTTATTTCTTTATCTCCCTACTCAGGGTTTAACAGTCTGTCCTGCATTGTGTATACCTAATCACATTCTTTTTTTGAATTAGGGCTCCAAATTGTCTACATTGTTAAGAACTTGCTTAAATGACAGCAAACTCTCTATTGGAAATAAGAGGCCAGCAGGAGATGAGGCTGTATGTGAATATAAAACCTTAGACCAAAAATCCTATTAAGCAAAAATGTGATGCAGTCTAAGAGAACATGATCCAGTCTCTCACACAAAGGGCCAGCACCTTCCACTCCATCCTCTCCCCATGGCCCTGAGCACATGCTGTGGTGCCAATGCCTGTTTAACCCTGTTGGCAATGTACTTGACCTCCAAGCACTTCTGAAACTCCACTTTCATGCTAACTATGAATGCTTTCCTTTTGCCTTCTTTTCTCAAGGCTTTGCTCACTGTTTATTAAGGAAACTAACCACAATAAGTGAGTTAATGAAAGATGGAACAAACCCTACCGATTTCTCCCTTCTTAGGTGATGTCATACATTTGTAAAAGATGTTTTGGGGAGTCACATTCTTCACCCAAAAGGAGCACTTTCATTATGCACTTTTATGGTCCCTCTCCCAACACTTACCTTGATTACTTGAACAGGTCCTTATTAATTCTGCTAATCCAACACCTAACATTTTTCTTATGTAACCCTGCCATGGGAAGCCTCCATTTTTGCTCCATGCCTACCTTAAAGTAAACATCAGAACATGTTCAAATTCCTTCAAAAGAAAACCCACCCTTCGGCCAGGTGCAGTGGCTCACACCTGTAATCCCAGGACTTTGGGAGGCTGAGGCGGGTGGATTGTAAGGTCAGGAGTTTGAGACCAGCCTGGCCAATATGGTGAAACCCCATCTCTACTAAAAATACAAAATTAACTGGGTGTTGTGGCACATACCTGTAGTCCCAGCTACTCGGAAGGCTGAGGCAGGAGAATCGCTTGTACCTGGGAGGCAGAGGTTGCAGTGAGCCGAGATCATGCCACTCCACTCCAGCCTGGGTGATGGAGCAAGACTCCATCTCAAAAAAAAAAAGAAAAGAAAACCCACCCTTCAAATATTTATAAACAATGGAGATTTTACTGAAGATTTTGAAAAGGAGCCAAGGGAGGGCTTTATAAACCACACTCTACAGCATACAACTTTATTAATACCCCCTTCATTTTTCTTCTTTTCCCTGTTCCACCAGTGGGGTGGGGTGGGTAGAGAGTTTTCTATATTTTCCCATAGAGGGCCAATTCACCAATCATCCCCTATGCGCTGCTATTCCCCTTCTCTCATTTCTTCACTGCAATAGTCCCTACACAGGCTACTGGCCTGAGGATGAGTGCCTCTCAGCCAATGTATCAGACTAGGCAGTCCTAAAAATAATGCATATTTGGAAATAAAGTTCTGTTCTGTTCACAAATTGGGGATTGCTAATGACTAGAAAAGGAGTGGAAATGGTATAAGTACTATCATACAACATGACGAAGATGAACACTTAGGTGAGGAAATGTGCACATCAGCTTGAAGTAGAGTTATATTTAGGACATATGGGAATTTTTATGTTAGTATGAAGAAGAAATTAAAAACAGGAGTAGAAAGAAAACGGAAAACCCCTCAATTCACGTAATTATTTGCTTTCTTAAATGATTGTCAATTTGGCTTAGTCTTCGTTCAAATAAGACAGTACAACAAACACATGTAAAACTAGTAAACACAAAACTAATTAATTGAATCAGCAAATATTTGTTGGGTGTGTATTATAAGCCAAACAGTGTTCTAAATGTTTGGAACACATCAGTGAAGCAAATAAACACTGTAGCCCCTGTGAGGCTTATGTTTTAGAAGGGGAGACAGAATTAACCAAAATATAATAAATATGCTACATAATGTGTTGAAAGATGATTGCTGTGGGAAAAACAGAGTACAACAAGGAAAGGGGATTGAGATTCCTGGGTTGTGGTTGCAGGTATTAATAATTTGTAGTATTAAATAAGAAGGGCAAGGCAAGCCTTATTGAGTAAGTAAAATTTGAGCAGAGACTTAAAAGAGATAAGAGAGTTAGCTAAGCAGGTATCTGGGGGAAGAACATCCCTGGCAGAGAACATGGCTCATCTGGCAGGTTGTGCCTGGCACTGTCAAGAAAGAGCAGGGAGGCCAATGGTGTGGGGAGAGGTAGTCAGATCATGTAAAACTTTATGGGCTATTACAAGGACTTTGGTAATATTATTCTGAGTGAAATGGGGAGCCTTTGAAGAGTTTTGAGCTGAGGAGTGACATGAACTGACAGATTTTAAGAGGATCACTCTGGCTGCTGTGTTAAGAAAATACTGCCTGGGGGCAAAACTAGAAGTAGGGAGTTAGGAGGCTATTCAAGTGAGAGGCTATTCAGGTGAGAGATGACTGTGGCTTTGATAAGGATGGTGGCAGAAGAGGTAAGAACAAAGGGTCAGATTCTAGATATAATGTATTTTGAAGGTATGAAAGAAACCAAGATGGCTGCAAGGTCTGAACCTTATACAACCAAAAAGACAGACTGAAGCATTTGACCATCATTACTAAGAATGCCTTACTCTAAATAAAATGCAACATCACTGTGGAGCAAAAAGTTGTATGTGTTACAATTTGAAATCTCTTTAATACTCCCTGCTTTTCCTGAACATTTAGCCAGGATTCAAACCCTATTCTGTCTAGGTCGAGGGCTTTTAAAAAAACTGCACACACTGTCTCTCCACTTGACTGCTAATTATGGAGGGACCAGAGAAGGGATATTGAATTTTAGCATTTTGTTGTCCCTAAGATTTTAAATGTATATACTTTAAGTTCTGGGATATATGTGCAGAACGTGCAGGTTTGTTACATAGGTATACATGTGCCATGGTGGTTTGCTGCACCCATCAACCTGTTATCTAGGTTTTAAGCCCCGCATGCATTAGGTATTTGTCCTAATGCGCTCCCTCCCCTCGCCCCTCACCCCCGACAGGCCCCTGTGTGTGATGTTTCCCTCTCTGTGTCCATGTGTTCTCATTGTTCAACTCCCACTTATGAGTGAGCGCATGCGGTGTTTGGCTTTCTGTTCCTGTGTTAGTTTGCTGAGAATGATGGTTTCCAGTTTCATCCATGTCCCTGCAAAGAACATGAACTCATTCTTCTTTAGGGCTGAATAGTATGCCATCGTGTATATGTGCCACATTTTCTTTATCCAATCTATCATTGATGGGCATTTGGGTTGGTTCCACGTCTTTGCTATTGTAAATAGTGCTGCAATAAACATATGTGGCCATGTGTCTTTATAGTAGAATGATTTATAATCATTTGGGTATATACCCAGTAATGAGATTGCTGGGTCAAATGGTATTTCTGGTTCTAGATCCTTGAGGAATCACCACACTGTCTTCCGCAGTGGTTGAACTAATTTACACAGCCACCGACAATGTAAAAGCATTCCTATTTCTTCACATCCTCTCCAGCATCTGTTGTTTCCTGACTTTTTAATGACTGCCATTCTAACTCGTGTGAGACGGTATCTTATTGTGGTTTTGATTTGCATTTCTCTAATGACCAGTGATGATGAGCTTTTTTTCATATGTTTGTTGGCCACATATGTCTTCTTTTGAGAGGTGTCTGTTCATATCCTTTGCCTACTTTTTGATGGGGTTGCTTTTTTTTCGTAAATTTCTTTAAGTTCTTTGTAGATTGGATATTGGACCCTTGTCAGATGGATAGATTAAAAAATTTTCTCCCACTCTGTAGGTTGCCTGTTCATTCTAATGATAGTTTCTTTTGCTGTGTAGAAGCTCTTTAGTTTAATTAGATCCCATTTGTCGGTTTTGGTTTTTGTTGACATTGCTTTTGGTGTTTTAGTCATGAAGTATTTGCACATGCCTATGTCCAGAATGGTATTGCCTAGGTTTTCTTCTAGGGTTTTCATGGTTTTAGGTTTCACATTTAAGTCTTTAATACATCTTGAGTTAATTTTTGTATAAGGTATAAGGAAGGGGTCCAGTTTAAGTTTTCTACATATGGCTCGCCAGTTTTCCCAGCACCATTTATTAAATAGGGAATCCTTTCTCCGTTGCTTGTTTTTGTCAGGTCAAAGATCAGATGGTTGTAGATGTGTGGTGTTATTTCTGAGGGCTCTGTTCTGTTCCATTGGTCTATATATCTGTTTTGGTACCAGCACCATGCTGTTTTGGTTACTGTGGGCTTGTAGTGTAGTTTGAAGTCAGGTAGCATGATGTCTCTGGCTTTGTTGTTTTTGCTTAGGATTGTCTTGGCTATATGGGCTCATTTTTGGTTCCATAGAAATTTAAAGTAATTTTTTCTAATTATCTGAAGAAGGTCAGTGGTAGGTTGATGGGAATAGCACTGAATCTGTAGATTACTTTGGGCAGTATGGTCATTTTCATGATATTGATTCTTCCTATCCATAAGCATGGAATATTTTTCCATTTGCTCGTGTCCTCTCTTACTTCCTTGAGCAGTGCTTTGTAGTTCTTGAAGAGGTCCTTCACGTCCCTTGTTAGTTGTATTCCTAGGTATTTTAATTTCTTTGTAGCAACTGTGAATGGGAGTTCACTCATAATTTGGTTCTGTTTATCTATTATTGGTGTACAGGAATACTTGTGATTTTGCACATTGATTTTGTGTCCTGAGACTTTGCTGAAGATGCTTATAAGCTTAAGGAGTTTTGAGGCTGAGACGACTGAGATGATGGGGTTATCTAAATACACAATCATGTCATCTGCAAACAGAGACAATTTGAATTCCTCTCTTACTATTTGAATATGCTTTCTTTCTCTTGCCTGATTGCCCTGGCCAGAACCTCCAATACTATGTTAAACAGGAGTGGTGAGGGAGGACATCCTTATCTTGTGCCAGCTTTCAAAGAGAATGCTTCCAGCTTTTGCCCATTCAGTATGATATTGGCTATGGGTTTGTCATAAATAGCTGTTATTATTTTGAGATAAATTCTATCAATATCTAGTTTATTTAGAGTTTTAGCATGAAGGCACGTTGAATTTTATCGAAGGTCTTTTCTGCATCTATTGAGATAGTCGTGTGGTTTCTGTAATTGGTTCTGTTTATGCGATCGATTACTTTTATTGATTTGCATATGTTGAACCAGCCTTGCATCCCAGGGATGAAGCTGACTTGATCGTGGTGGATAAGATTTCTGATGTGCTGCTGGATTCAGTTTGCCAGTATTTTATTGAGGATTTTTGCATTGATTTTCATCAGGGATATTGACCTGAAATTTTGTTGTTGTCCCTCTGCCGGGTTTTGGTATCACGATGATGCTGGCCTCATGAAACAAGTTAGGGAGGAGTCCCTCTCTTTCTATTGTTTGGAATAGTTTCAGAAGGAATGGTACCAGTTCCTCTTTGTACCTCTGGTAGAATTTGGCTGTCAATCAAGTCTGGTCCTGAGGTGTTTTGGTTGGTAGGCTATTAATTACTGCCTCAATGTCAGGACTTGTTATTGGTCTATTTAGAGATTTGACTTCTCCTGGTTTAGTCTTGGGAGGGTGTGTGTGTCCAGGAAATTATCCATTTCTTCTAGATTTTCTAGTTTATTTGCATAGAGGTGTTTATAGTATTCTCTGATGGTAGTCTGTATTTCTGTGCGGTCAGTGGTGATATCCCCTTTATCATGTTTTATTGTGTCTATTTGATTCTTCTCTCTCTTCTTCTTTATTAGTCTGACTAGTGGTCTATTTTGTTAATCTTTTCAAAACACATTCATTGATTTTTTGAAGGGTTTTTCGTGTCTCTATCTCCTTCATTTCTGCTCTGATCTTAGTTCTTTTCTTCTGCTAGCTTTTGAATTTGTTTGCTCTTGCTTCTCTAGCTTTTTTTTTTTTTTTGAGATGGAGTTTCACTCTTGTTCCCCAGCTGGAGTGCTGTGGTGCGGTCTTGGCTCACTGCAACCTCCGCCTCCTGGGTTCAAGCAATTCTCCTGCCTCAGCCTCCTGAGTAGCTGGGATTACAGGCATGCACCACTATGCCCAGCTAATTTTGTATTTTTAAAAGAGACAGGTTTTCTCCATGTTGGTCAGGTTGGTCTTGAACTCCTGACCTCAGGTGAGCCACCCGCCTTGACCTCCCAAAGTGCTGGGATTACAAGCATGAGCCACCACACCCAGCCTTCTCTAGTTCTTTTAACTGTGATGTTAGGGTGTCAATTTTAGATCTTTCCTGCTTTCTGATGTGTGCATTTAGTGCTATAAATTTCCCTCTAAACACTGCTTTTAGTGTGTCCCAGAGATTCTGGTACGTTGTATCTTTGTTTGCATTGGTTTCAAATCACTTACTTATTTCTGCCTTTTTTTGTTATTTACCCAGTAGTCATTCAGGAGTAGGATCTTCAGTTTCCATATAGTTGTGTGGTTTTCAATGAGTTCCTTAATCCTGAGTTCTAATTTGATTGCATCATGGTCTGGGAGACTCTTTGTTATGATTTCCATTCTTTTGCATCTGCTAAAGAGTGTTTTACTACCAATTATGTGGTCAATTTTAGAATAAGTGCTATGTGCTGCTGAGAAGAATGTGTATTCTGTTGATTTGGGGTGGAGAGTTCTGTAGATGTCTATTATGTCCACTTGGTACACAACTGAGTTCAAGTCCTGAATATCCTTGTCAATTTTTTGTCTCGTTGATCTGTTTAATATTGACAGTGGGGTGTTAAGTCTCCCACTATTATTGTGTGGGAGTCTAAGTCTCTTTGTAGGTCTCTAAGAACTTGCTTTATGAATCTCGGTGTTCCTGTATTGGGTGCATATATATTTAGGATAGTTAGCTCTTCTTGTTGTATTGATCCCTTTATCATTATGTAATGCCTTCCTTTGTCCTTTTTTATCTTTGTTGGTTTAAAGTTTGTTTTATCAGAGACTAGGATTGCAAACCCTGCTTTTTTTTTTTCTTTCCATTTGCTTGGTAAATTTCCCTCCATCCCTTTATTTTGAGCCTATGTGTGTCTTTGCACTTGAGATGGGTCTCTTTAATACAGTACACCGATGGAGTGTGCTGTATATTTTATCCAACTTACCANTGGGATATTGACCTGAAATTTTGTTGTTGTCCCTCTGCCGGGTTTTGGTATCACGATGATGCTGGCCTCATGAAACAAGTTAGGGAGGAGTCCCTCTCTTTCTATTGTTTGGAATAGTTTCAGAAGGAATGGTACCAGTTCCTCTTTGTACCTCTGGTAGAATTTGGCTGTCAATCAAGTCTGGTCCTGAGGTGTTTTGGTTGGTAGGCTATTAATTACTGCCTCAATGTCAGGACTTGTTATTGGTCTATTTAGAGATTTGACTTCTCCTGGTTTAGTCTTGGGAGGGTGTGTGTGTCCAGGAAATTATCCATTTCTTCTAGATTTTCTAGTTTATTTGCATAGAGGTGTTTATAGTATTCTCTGATGGTAGTCTGTATTTCTGTGCGGTCAGTGGTGATATCCCCTTTATCATGTTTTATTGTGTCTATTTGATTCTTCTCTCTCTTCTTCTTTATTAGTCTGACTAGTGGTCTATTTTGTTAATCTTTTCAAAACACATTCATTGATTTTTTGAAGGGTTTTCGTGTCTCTATCTCCTTCATTTCTGCTCTGATCTTAGTTCTTTTCTTCTGCTAGCTTTTGAATTTGTTTGCTCTTGCTTCTCTAGCTTTTTTTTTTTTTTGAGATGGAGTTTCACTCTTGTTCCCCAGCTGGAGTGCTGTGGTGCGGTCTTGGCTCACTGCAACCTCCGCCTCCTGGGTTCAAGCAATTCTCCTGCCTCAGCCTCCTGAGTAGCTGGGATTACAGGCATGCACCACTATGCCCAGCTAATTTTGTATTTTAAAAGAGACAGGTTTTCTCCATGTTGGTCAGGTTGGTCTTGAACTCCTGACCTCAGGTGAGCCACCCGCCTTGACCTCCCAAAGTGCTGGGATTACAAGCATGAGCCACCACACCCAGCCTTCTCTAGTTCTTTTAACTGTGATGTTAGGGTGTCAATTTTAGATCTTTCCTGCTTTCTGATGTGTGCATTTAGTGCTATAAATTTCCCTCTAAACACTGCTTTTAGTGTGTCCCAGAGATTCTGGTACGTTGTATCTTTGTTTGCATTGGTTTCAAATCACTTACTTATTTCTGCCTTTTTTTGTTATTTACCCAGTAGTCATTCAGGAGTAGGATCTTCAGTTTCCATATAGTTGTGTGGTTTTCAATGAGTTCCTTAATCCTGAGTTCTAATTTGATTGCATCATGGTCTGGGAGACTCTTTGTTATGATTTCCATTCTTTTGCATCTGCTAAAGAGTGTTTTACTACCAATTATGTGGTCAATTTTAGAATAAGTGCTATGTGCTGCTGAGAAGAATGTGTATTCTGTTGATTTGGGGTGGAGAGTTCTGTAGATGTCTATTATGTCCACTTGGTACACAACTGAGTTCAAGTCCTGAATATCCTTGTCAATTTTTTGTCTCGTTGATCTGTTTAATATTGACAGTGGGGTGTTAAGTCTCCCACTATTATTGTGTGGGAGTCTAAGTCTCTTTGTAGGTCTCTAAGAACTTGCTTTATGAATCTCGGTGTTCCTGTATTGGGTGCATATATATTTAGGATAGTTAGCTCTTCTTGTTGTATTGATCCCTTTATCATTATGTAATGCCTTCCTTTGTCCTTTTTTATCTTTGTTGGTTTAAAGTTTGTTTTATCAGAGACTAGGATTGCAAACCCTGCTTTTTTTTTTTCTTTCCATTTGCTTGGTAAATTTCCCTCCATCCCTTTATTTTGAGCCTATGTGTGTCTTTGCACTTGAGATGGGTCTCTTTAATACAGTACACCGATGGAGTGTGCTGTATATTTTATCCAACTTACCAGTCTGTGTTTTTTAATTGGGGAATTTAGCCCATTTACATTTAAGGTTAACATTGTTATGTGTGAATTTGATCCTGTCATCATGATAATAACTGGTTATTTTGCACATTAGTTCATGCAGTTTCTTCATACTGTCATTGATCTTTATGTTTTGGTATGTTTTTGCTGTGGCTGGTACTGGTTTTTCCTTTCCATATTTAGTGCTTCCTTCAGGAGCTCTTGTAAGGCAGGCCTGGTGGTGACAAAATCTCTCAGCATTTGCTTGCCAGTAAAGGAGTTTATTTTTCCTTCACTTGTGAAGCTTAGTTTGGCTGGATATGAAATTCTGGGTTGAAAATTCTTTTCTTTAAGAATGTTGAATATTGGCCCCACTCTCTTCTGGCTTGTAGGGTTTCTGCAAAGGATCCGCTGTTAGTCTGATAGGCTTCCCTTTGTAGGTAACCTGACCTTTCTCTCTGGCTGCCCTTCACATTTTTTCCTTCATTTCAACCTTGGAGAATCTGACAATTATGTGTCTTGGGGTTGCTCTTCTCGAGGAATATCTTTGTGGTGCTCTCTGTATTTCCCGAATTTGAATGTTGGCCTGTCTTGCTAGGTTGGGGAAGTTCTCCTGGATAATATTCTAAAGTGTGTTTTCCAACTTGGTTTCATTCTCTGCATCACTTTCAGGTACACCAATCAATTGTAGGTTTGGTCTTTTCACATAGTCCCATATTTCTTGGAGGCTTTGTTCATTCCTTTTCATTCTTTTTTCTCTCATCTTGTCTTCACGCTTTATTTCATTAAGTTGATTTTCAGTCTCTGATATCCTTTCTTCCGCGTGATCAATTCAGCTATTCATACTTGTATATGCTTCACAAAGTTTTCGTGCTGTGTTCTTCAGCTCCATCAGGTCATTTATGTTCTTCTCTAAACTGGTTATTCTAGTTAGCAGTTCTTGTAACCTTTTATCAAGGTTCTTAGCTTCATTGCATTGGGTTAGAACATGCTCCTTCTGCTCAGAGGAGTTTGTTATTACCCACCTTCTGATGTCTACTTCTGTCAATTCATCAAACTCATTCTCCATCCAGTTTTGTGCCTTTGCTGGAGAGAAGTTGCGATCATTTGGGGGAGAAGAGGCACTCTGGTTTTTGGAATCTTCAGAATTTTTGTGCTGGTTTTTCCTCATCTTCGTGGATTTATCTACCTTTGATCTTTGATGCTGATGACTTTCAGATGGGGTTTTTGTGTGGGCATCCTTTTTGTTGATATTGATATTGCTTTCTGTTTGTTGGTTTTCCTTCTAACAGGCAGGCCCCTCTTCTGCAGGTCTGCTGGAGTTTGCTGGAAGTCTACTCCAGACCCTGTTGCCTGGGTATTACCAACAGATGCTGTAGAACAGCAAAGATTGCTGCCTGCTCCTTCCTCTGGAAGCTTCATCCAAAAAGGGCACCCACCTCAGGCCAGCTGGAGCTCTCCTGTATGAGGTGCCTGTCCACCCCTGCTGGGAGATGTCTCTCAGTCAGGAGGCACGGGGGTCAGGGACCCACTTGAGGAGGCAGTCTGTCCCCTAGCAGAGCTCAAGCACTGTGTTGGGAGACCTGCTGCTCTCTTCAGAGCCAGCAGGCAGGAACATTTAATTCTGCTGAAGCTGCGCTCACAGCTGCCCCTTCCCCCAGGTCCTCTGTCCCATGGAGATGGGAGTTTTATCTATAAGCCCCTGACTGGGGCTGCTGCCTTTCTCTCAGAGATGCCCTACCCAGTGAGGAGGAATCTAGAGAGGGAATCTGGCCACAGTTGTTTTTCTGCGCTGCAGTGAGTTCCACCTAGTCCAAACTTCCAAGCAGCTTCCTTAACACTGTAAGGGGAAAACTGCATACTCAAGCCTTATTAATGGTGGATGCCCCTCCTCCCACCAAGCTCGATTGTCCCTGGTTGATTTCAGACTGCTGTTCTGGCAGCAAGAATTTCCAGCCAGTGGTTCTTATTTTGCTGGGCTCTGTGGGAGTGTGAACCTCTGTGCAAGACCACTTGGCTCCCTGGCTTCAGGCCCCTTTCCAGAGGAATGAATGGTTCTCTTGCAGGGGTTCCAGGTGCCACTGGGGTCCAAAAAAAAAAAAAAAAACCAAAAAACAAAAAAAC
>NW_016804504.1:558228-571109 GCF_001698545.2 Rhinopithecus bieti
GACAAAATCTCTCAGCATTTGCTTGCCAGTAAAGGAGTTTATTTTTCCTTCACTTGTGAAGCTTAGTTTGGCTGGATATGAAATTCTGGGTTGAAAATTCTTTTCTTTAAGAATGTTGAATATTGGCCCCCACTCTCTTCTGGCTTGTAGGGTTTCTGCAAAGGATCCGCTGTTAGTCTGATAGGCTTCCCTTTGTAGGTAACCTGACCTTTCTCTCTGGCTGCCCTTCACATTTTTTCCTTCATTTCAACCTTGGAGAATCTGACAATTATGTGTCTTGGGGTTGCTCTTCTCGAGGAATATCTTTGTGGTGCTCTCTGTATTTCCCGAATTTGAATGTTGGCCTGTCTTGCTAGGTTGGGGAAGTTCTCCTGGATAATATTCTAAAGTGTGTTTTCCAACTTGGTTTCATTCTCTGCATCACTTTCAGGTACACCAATCAATTGTAGGTTTGGTCTTTTCACATAGTCCCATATTTCTTGGAGGCTTTGTTCATTCCTTTTCATTCTTTTTTCTCTCATCTTGTCTTCACGCTTTATTTCATTAAGTTGATTTTCAGTCTCTGATATCCTTTCTTCCGCGTGATCAATTCAGCTATTCATACTTGTATATGCTTCACAAAGTTTTCGTGCTGTGTTCTTCAGCTCCATCAGGTCATTTATGTTCTTCTCTAAACTGGTTATTCTAGTTAGCAGTTCTTGTAACCTTTTATCAAGGTTCTTAGCTTCATTGCATTGGGTTAGAACATGCTCCTTCTGCTCAGAGGAGTTTGTTATTACCCACCTTCTGATGTCTACTTCTGTCAATTCATCAAACTCATTCTCCATCCAGTTTTGTGCCTTTGCTGGAGAGAAGTTGCGATCATTTGGGGAGAAGAGGCACTCTGGTTTTGGAATCTTCAGAATTTTGTGCTGGTTTTCCTCATCTTCGTGGATTTATCTACCTTTGATCTTTGATGCTGATGACTTTCAGATGGGGTTTTGTGTGGGCATCCTTTTGTTGATATTGATATTGCTTTCTGTTTGTTGGTTTTCCTTCTAACAGGCAGGCCCCTCTTCTGCAGGTCTGCTGGAGTTTGCTGGAAGTCTACTCCAGACCCTGTTGCCTGGGTATTACCAACAGATGCTGTAGAACAGCAAAGATTGCTGCCTGCTCCTTCCTCTGGAAGCTTCATCCAAAAGGGCACCCACCTCAGGCCAGCTGGAGCTCTCCTGTATGAGGTGCCTGTCCACCCCTGCTGGGAGATGTCTCTCAGTCAGGAGGCACGGGGTCAGGGACCCACTTGAGGAGGCAGTCTGTCCCCTAGCAGAGCTCAAGCACTGTGTTGGGAGACCTGCTGCTCTCTTCAGAGCCAGCAGGCAGGAACATTTAATTCTGCTGAAGCTGCGCTCACAGCTGCCCCTTCCCCAGGTCCTCTGTCCCATGGAGATGGGAGTTTTATCTATAAGCCCCTGACTGGGGCTGCTGCCTTTCTCTCAGAGATGCCCTACCCAGTGAGGAGGAATCTAGAGAGGGAATCTGGCCACAGTTGTTTTCTGCGCTGCAGTGAGTTCCACCTAGTCCAAACTTCCAAGCAGCTTCCTTAACACTGTAAGGGGAAAACTGCATACTCAAGCCTTATTAATGGTGGATGCCCCTCCTCCCACCAAGCTCGATTGTCCCTGGTTGATTTCAGACTGCTGTTCTGGCAGCAAGAATTTCCAGCCAGTGGTTCTTATTTTGCTGGGCTCTGTGGGAGTGTGAACCTCTGTGCAAGACCACTTGGCTCCCTGGCTTCAGGCCCCTTTCCAGAGGAATGAATGGTTCTCTTGCAGGGGTTCCAGGTGCCACTGGGGTCCAAAAAAAAAAAAAAAAACCAAAAAACAAAAAAACTCCTGCAGCTAGCTTGGTGTTTGCCCAAACAGCTGCCCAGTTTTGTGCTTGAAACCCAGCTCCGTGGTGGAGTAGGCCCACAAGGGAATCTCCTGGTCTGCAGGTTGCAAAAACCATGGGAAAAGCATAGTATCTTGGCTGGACAGCATAGTCCCTCATGGCTTCCCTTAGCTAGGGGAGGGAGGTCCTGGCCCTTGCACTTCCTGGGTGAGGCAACGCCCTACCCTGCTACTGCTCACCCTCCATGGGTTACACCCACTGTCTAACCAGTCCCAATGAGATGAACAGGGTACTTCAGCTGGAAATGCAGAAATCACCCTCCTTCTGCATTGGTCTTGCTGGGAGTTGCAGACCAGAACTTCTCCTATTTGGTCATCTTGCCAGGTCCCTGTCCCTAAGATTTATTGAATATTAGGTTTGTTTCTTTTGTTAGCAATTAGTATAGCTTTAAATGTAGCTGTGTTTTAATGAAGTTTCATTGGTCACCTTCTGAGCCCTAGATGCTTTATTTACTTATTTTGAGATGAAGTCTTGCTCTGTCGCCCAGACTGGAGTGCAGTGTCGCAGTCCCAGCCCACTGCAACCTCTGTCTGCCACGCTCAAGCAATTCTCCTGCCTCAGCTTCCCATGTAGCTGGGATTATAGGCATGAGCCACCATGCTCAGCTAATTTTTTGTATTTTTAGTAGAGAGGGTGTTTCACCAAGTTGGCCAGACTGGTCTCAAACTCTTGACCTCAAGTTATCTGCCTGTCTTGGCCTCCCAAAGTGCTGGGATTACAGGTGTGAGCCACCGCAGCTGGCTGCTTTATTTTTGAGTTGAAAAATGTGATCTATATCAGTGATTCCCAAGTTTTAAAAAATGTGTACTCTTTCAAAACAGGATATATCTCATCCCTAACATGAATTCATTGTAGTAGTTCTCAGTGAGGTGGAGCTGGAAAACAGCCTGGGAGTTTAACAGACCCTGGGCCTGAAGATTCTATTACTTCTGCTCATTCTGTGAGATCAGTGGTTCCCAAACTGCGTTCTTGGAGGAACATTGAATAGACATGCCTGGGCTTTTCCAGCCCTTCCCTGCCTTCCAGCATCCTCCCATCTTCAATCAGAACAGGTCTACTTTGATCTATTTTATGAATTGGGCTTTATGAAAGATTTCATTCAAAGAAAATGAAGCAAAACAACTCCTCCATTTTAAACCATTTGAAAACTACTGTACTAATTCACTGCTTCTCTTACTTTAATGTATATAGAATTGACAAAAATTTTCTGCTCGACCAAACCTCTTTCAGTATATTTGTACCCTTCCTTGTAAAGTCCATTTTTAGCAAAGAACTCTGCTAAGTCAGTTTAGCAAGAACCTCCCCCACCTTTAGTATCTGACTGGATTCCTCATCCTCTGCCATCCTCCAGAGGATGTCTGATTATCCTGGCCTGTCTATAGCAGAAGAAACCTTCTTAGGTCAGTTTAGCCATAATCCTCCTTACTGCCGATGTTTGCTCTTAGTAATTTTCCATTCACTGACCACCTACCTGCTCCTTGGCTATAAATTCCCACTTGTTCTTGCTGTACTCTGACTTGAGCCCCGTATCTCATCCCCACTGAAAATCTCATTGCAGTGGTCCCTATACCTATCACGATGGCTCTGAATAAAGTCTGCCTTACCATGCTTTACCAAGTGTCATTGAATAATTTTTTCTTTAACAGAATCATCTATGAGATTTTTTAAAATGCAGGTTCTTATTCACTGGGTCTAGAATGGGTCCAGGGATTTTGCATTTCTTTTTTTTTTTTTTTCTTTTTTTTTTTTTTTTTTTTTTTTTGAGACAGGGTCTCACTCTGTTGCCCAGGCTGGAGTGCAGTGGTATGATCTCAGCTCACTGCAACCTCTGCCTCCTGGGTTCAAGTGATTCTCCTGCCTCAGCCTCTTTAGCAACAGGGATTACAGGAGTGTGCCACTACCATACTCGGATAATTTTTGTATTTTCAGTAGAGACGGGGGTTTCACTATGTTGGCCTGGCTGATCTCGAACTTCTGACCTCAGGTGAGCCACCCGCCTCAGCCTCTCAAAGCGTTGGAATTACAGGCATGAGTTACCACACCCAGCCAGGATTTTGCATTTGTAATAAACTTCCTGGTGATGCCAATACTGCTGAGTGTGCTCGGGCCACAGTTGGAGTAGTAGGGATCTGAACCTTAGGGGTTTGTTTTGTTTTGCTTGAGACAGAGTATTGTTCTGTCACCCAGGCTGAAGTGCAGTGGTGCAGTCTTGGCTCACTGCAATGTCTGCCTCTCTGGTTCTAACGATTCTCTTGCCTCAGCCTCCTGAGTAGCTGGGACTACAGGTGTTCGCCACCACACCTGGCTAACTTTTCATATTTTCAGTAGAGATGGGATTTCACCATGTTGGCCAGGCTGGTCTCGAACTCCTGACCTCAAGTGATCCACCCGCCTCGGCCTCCCAAATTGTTGGGATTACAGGCGTGAGCCACTGTGCCTGGCCATGAATCTCAGGGTTTAAAAAAATCTAATATTTTTTCTACTCACCCAGAAAAGGTGTTTCTTATCAAAGATTTCCCCACAATGGTCTTAAATTTAACAAAATAGTAAATTCTAGAGTTACTGTCTCCTGCCTGACCAAGTCTCAATCTATCTGCCTCTTTCTATTTATCTGTCTCTTTCTCTCAGTATCTTCTCCCTCTCTCTCTCTGGAAGGTAAACAATATTTAACCTTGTGGACATGCATTTAAAAATCTTTGTACATTCAGCAAATATTATGCCTCAGCCAGTTCATCTCAGCAAGAGCTATGCTTGGAGGGTCTGGGAAATTTGCCACAAGTCAGTTATTTAAAGGCAGTTACAGGTGACACGCACTCCTAAATTTAGCATCTTAATAAATTTCTCCAGAGTAAGAAGTTACTGTCTTGCACCCTTTCACCCTTTGTGTAAAAAATGTAGCATACACTTGAGACTGATTATTTTCTTTCCTGTGTTAGCTTGCAACCTGTTCCTTTCTCAAATACTTCCTCAGCCACTGTTTCTTTCCCCAATATTATCCTTTTTTTTTTTCTGAAGAGACACAGAGGGGTTATCCACTTTCAGAGCTTCTATTACCAGAGCTGACTCCCTGTAAATCTTTATACAGCTCTGCACCTCCACATGACCTGTTTACTGCAGGGTCAGCAAACTTTTTCCTTTTTTTTGAGAGAGTCAAGCTCTGTTGCCCAGGCTGGAGTGCAGTGGGGCGATCTCGGCTGCCTCCCGGGTTCAAGCGATTCTCCTGCCTCAGCCTCCCAAGTAGCTGGGTTTCACAGGCATGCACCACCATGCCCGGGTCATTTTTATATTTTTAGCAGAGACGGGGTTTCACCATGTTGTCCAGGCTGGTCTTGAACTGCTGACCTCAGGTGATCCACCTGCCACGACCTCCCAAAGTATTGGGATTATAGGCATGAGCCACCGTGCCTGGCCAGCAAACTTTTTCTGTAAAAGTCTCCATAGTAAATGTTTTCAGCCTACGGTCCATTGGTTTTCTGTCTCAGTTGCACAACTCTGTCTTTGTAGTGCCAAAGCAGTCATAGATAGTATGTTAATGAATGTGTGTGGCTATGTTCCATTAAAACTTTATTTACAAAAGTGGAAGGCAGGCTAGATTTGGCTCCCAGAGCCATAGTTTGTTGACCCCTGATGTACAAGCATGTAGAAGCTGCATCACTCTGATTACAGCTCCTGGGAATTTGCAAGTGGGACCCTGAGGCTGTGTTAGGTAATAACTGTGGGTTGCTAAGCAGGAAAGTTAGACAAAGTGGGT
This sequence comes from Rhinopithecus bieti, assembly GCF_001698545.2. Classification (NCBI taxonomy): domain Eukaryota; kingdom Metazoa; phylum Chordata; class Mammalia; order Primates; family Cercopithecidae; genus Rhinopithecus; species Rhinopithecus bieti. The sequence goes on from NW_016804504.1 coordinate 563,912, forward strand.
TGGTGGCAGAGGTGGAGAGCCAAGGCCCGTATCTGGGACAGCCATAATGGGCCACATGTAAGCATATAAGTGAGCAGAGAGTGAAACAGACACACAAAGAAAAGCCAAGACTAGATGATGAGAGAGAGAAAGGGGAGAGTTCTTGTAATGTTGGCTGTGCTTCCCACAGTTGTGTCTCACATAATCCCTGCCTATTTTTATATTCATTTCTCCTTTACTTTAGCCAGCTGGCATGAGTTTCTGTTTCTTGCAACCAGATGATCCCTAACTTGAGCAACCTTTTATATTCCAGACATTCCAAATGACTGGCAGTTCTCTGACTTGAATAATCATGCTCTTTCCCCACTAGGCTTTGCTAGATATGGTTCCACCCCTCCTTCTACCACTCCCATTCCTACCTCTACTATATATTCTTCTCTCTTCAATCTTTGTTCAGACATCTCCCTGAGCTGAGTTAGGACTTGATTCCCATTACTACTTATGTGAAGCTCTATCACTGCACTTATATACCACAATTATATTTTCAGATTTGCTTGCCTGTACTTTTAACTACTGTTTTCATCTCCGTACTAAGTGCAGGGCCTGGAACATAGTTTGTAGTTAATATGTTTATTTAATGAATGAGGTAAAGGTACACAATCTATCTGTAAAATAGGGATAGATTCTAAGTAGCCTGAAGGCTCAGGATCCTCTGATACCCTTACCAGCTTCATGAGTCAAAGCAGAAATAACATAAGCTAATGAATTTCTTCATATGTAAAGGACTAAAGAAAAGTATTCCATATGTCCTTATACTTAACTTTGCTAATAGCGTTGTTCAGACCTACAGTCACTGAATTTTTTGTCTGCCTGTTTTATCAGTAACTGAGTATGATAACATCTCCTCCTAAAATTCTGGATTTTTTATTCCTTATAGTTCTGTAATTTTTGCTTTATATACTTTGAGGCTATGTTATTGAAGGAATACAAATTTACAATATTTTTATCCTCCTGGCAAATTAACTCTTCATTATTATGAAGTCTCCCTTTCACTCCAGCAGTACTTTTTTTTTTTTTTTTGAGACCGAGTCTCACTCTGTCACCAAGGCTGGAGTGCAGTGGCATGATCTCTGCTCACTGCAAGCTCTGCCTCCCAGGTTCACGCCATTCTACTGCCTCAGCCTCCCAAATAGCTGGGACTACAGGTGCCCACCACCACACCCGGTTAATTTTTTTGTATTTTTCAGTAGAGACGGAGTTTCACCGTGTTAGCCAGGATGGTCTTGATCTCCTGACCTCGTGATCTGCGGACCTCGTGATCCGCCTCCCTCTGCCTCCCAAGTGCTGGGACTACAGGTGTGAGCCAGCGTGCTCGGCCCCAGCACTTCTTGTCTTAATATCTACTTAATTTAGCTATTCTAGCGTCCTTTTGGTAATTTTGCATGGTTTACTTTTTTCCTATTTTTTACTTTTAAACTTTCAGTATTTTTATATTCTAGATTATGTCCCTTGTAAACAGCATGTGGTTGGGTTTTTATTTTTGCCCAGTTTGACAATCTGTGGTAGTTGGTTACGTCAATTGGTGGCCCCAGGTTCATCCCACTTTCCAGTATTTACACCCTTATGTAGTTTCCTCCTGACTCCAGGCCTGTTATTTCCTTTATCTGATAGAATGTAACAGAAGTGACAGTGTGTTAGTTCCAAGCCTAATCTTCTTGGGAACTCTGAGCTTGCATGTAAGAAGTCTGCTATCTTTCTGGAGAGGCTACATGGATTTGCCATGTGGAAAAGAAGTCCTAGAACTACTTGTAGAAAAATGAAAGAACCCAATCAATTGTGAGAACCAAGGCCCCACATATATGATATCAGTCAAGCTGTTCTAACCCCTGGCCATTGGAGCCATCCTAGCTAGGTGCTAGACAAAGAAGTAAAGAAGCTATCTAGAACATTTCAGCCCCAGTGGACATCACCCAGAGAAGAAAGACCCTTCTCCATTATGCCCTGTTGAAATTTCTGACCCATAGAATCTGGAAAAATAATAACATGGTTTTGATTTTAAGTTACTAAGTTTTTTTTTTTTTTTTTTGGAGAGGTCTTGCTATGTTGCCCAGGCTGGAGTACAGTGGCGCCATCTCGGCTCACTGCAACCTCCACGTCCTGGTTCAAGTGATTCTCATGCCTCATCCTCCTGAGTAGCTGGGACTACAGGTGGGTGAAACCACATTTGCCTAACTTTTTTGCATTTTTAGTAGAGATGGGGTTTCGCCATGTTAGCTAGGCTGGTCTCAAACTCCTGACCTCAAGTGATCCACCTGCCTCAGGCTCCCAAAGTGCTGGGATTACATGTGTGAGCCACTGCGCCCGGCCAGTCATTCTTTATACTACTGTTCTTTACTTATTTTTTCTTTCTTTAAGTTCATATTCTGTTTCTGATAATTCCTGCATCTGAAGTCTTTGATGATCTGATTATGTTAACTCTAGCTGGGATCATTTACTTCCTGCCTATGGAATGCCACTGTGAATGCTGTTTTGCTCCTTTGGAAATTCCTTAATTTTACTTTCTTTCTTAAAAAATATTTGTTTCAGCCCTTTAAAGTTATCATTCCATCATTTTCTGGCTTCAGCTATTTCTGTTAAAAAGTCAACTGCAAGTCTAATTTTCTTTTTTTTTTTTTTTTAAGTCCTCTCTTTTCTCTGGCTGCTCTTAAAGATTTTTCTTTTGGTCTTCAGATTTTAGCAATTTTTTCATGATGTGTCTATATATCCGCTGTGTGGATTAAAAAAATATCCTGATGGAGATTCACTGGTTCAAATATTATTTAGGCTGAATACCTTTTCCTTTCCTTTTGGAATGTCATTTATGTTCATATTAAACTTCCTTCCTATATCTTCTATGTGTTCTACATTTTCCATCTTTTTTCCTTTCTGTGCTTCATTCTGAATATTTTCTTCTGACTTACCTTCTAGTTCACTAATTCTATCTTTATCTGTGCCTAATATGCTCTTATACCCATCATTGAGTCTTTATTTTCAGTTAGTAATTAGTAATTTTTGTTCCAAAATTTTCCTCTGGCTCTTTTTTCAAGTTTCTAGTTGTCTGCCCAAATATTTAATCTTGTGTTTGATTTATTTGAACATAGTAGGCATTGTTATTTTTAAATCTGTATCTGATAATTTCACTATCCGACCCCTTTTGGGTCTGTCTTTGTTCTCTGTTGTTTCTGCTATATTTTTCTTATTTCCTTATGTAACTGACTTTAAAAAATTGTGTACAAGGCATTGTGGTTTCAATATTATCGTAGAAATTATTTGAGGCCTAGAATGATATTATTTTACTCTGGAAAGGATTTTAGTTTGCTTCTGCCAAGTGCTTGTGGGCATGAGCTCAAAGGAATTATCCTAATCCAGTTTCAAGGTTGAGGTGATCTGAAAACGAGCTACAGACCTTTTACTTTTATGATGGAGCCCTTTGAATTCCTAGTCCAAAGCAAGGGGCCTTCAACAGAGTTCACCTCTTTCTCCCTTAGTATGCCCTGAACTCAAATCTCTGTCCTCCATTCCTGCTCATCCTCTCAGCAGCCCTCTATGGAATGGACCTCCATCATTCTCCAGATCATGGCCTGGTAATTCCTCATTAACTTTTTAGCTTTCTCGTGGCTTCAAGCTGACATCTTTCATATTTTGTTGAAGATTCATCCAAACTGCTGTTAATACCAAGGATTACAAAAACGTAGACATCATTAAATATAGCTAGTTGCTTTTAAAAAATGCATTGAAAACAATCCTTCAGGAAAAAAAAAATTAGACTTTTATTCATAATTCTAACCTTTTAGCCCAAGTGGCAGACCAGTATTTAGGAATATTATATACTAGTTCTGGTATCGTAAAATTTGAGATTACTTACTTATTTTATTGACAAACATTACTGAACATCACCACTGTACCCGAAACTCTTCTAAGAAATTAGATTATAGAAAAACATGGTTCTTGACCTCAAGGGGCTTGAAGTCTAGACTCCCTATTGACAAACTGGTTTTTTTAGAATCATCAATTCATGATCAAAAAGTCTTCCGTTAAATTTATGTAGCATTATACAACGATAAATACATTTAAAACATAAACAAATATTTGAGCTTCTGTCACTTTTTAGCCTAAGCATGGGGGGCATTTTAAACAATATATTTTCTAATGCATTTGTCTTCCAGTAAAGTTTATCACTGAACATGTTTCTTTGAAATATTTTGGAGACAGAAGAATAGTAAGCTTCACAAGAGATTTAAAGCCAGGATCATCTTTTTCCTAGAGTTCACTTCTTGTTTCCTAGCCTTTTTACTATTGCAAACTCCCGGGAAAAGTTATTCACTCTGACTCGTCATTATCTTTAATCAGGGCTTTTCCTTGGCAGATGTTCCAAGTCCTCTAGAACAACCTGTAGGTATACAAGTATCCCTGGACTGTAAACTAAGGGCATAACAGATTTGCTGAGACCTCAGCCTTACTCACAAAGATTATTTAAATATGCCCAGACTTTCTGGGTTGAACCAGTCGGTAAGAGGATTAGGAGAGGGAATTTAGAGAATGAGGGTGTGGTAGATTCATCATTTGATCGTGGACAAATTACATAACTTTTCTGGATTTGTTTTCTCATGATAGATTGAGTTTCTGGATGATACATCTCTGAAGTATCTTCCAGCTCTCAAATTCTGTGTTTCTTCTACAGTTAAAGAGGACTGCTTAGCCACTTGATTTTTAAATAGATGGATGGCACGGTGCAGTGGCTCATGCCTGTAATCCCAGCACTTTGGGAGGCTGAGACAGGGAGATCACCTGAGCTCAGGAGTTTGAGACCAGCCTGGCCAACATAGTGAAATCCTATCTCTACTAAAATTACAAAAATTAGCTGGGCATGTTGGCGCACGCCTGTAATCCCAGCTACTCCGGAGGCTGAGGCATGAGAATCGCTTGAACCCAGGTGGCGGAGGTTGCAGTGAGACGAGATTGCGCCACTGCACTCCAGCCTGGGCAACAGAGCGACAGACTGTCTCAAAAAAATAAAAAATAAAAATAACAAATAAATAAATAGATGGAGTAAGAGCAATGAGGAGAAAGATAATTAAAGTTCAATATATCAAGTAAGATATTAGTAAAATAATTTGTAAGAAGATTAAGATATATTATGTGAGTAGCCACAACAATGGCTGGCAGAGATAAAACAAGACTGAGGTGTGAGGAGGCTGTGGCTCCTTTGTGGTTCTTTCAATCCTCCCTTCGTTCTTGCCCCTGCTCCCTCTCTACTACACCCTCCTTCCAAGAATTTCCTTCAGTATGTCCACATGAGTGGGCAACAATGATTGCTTCGAAGGCAGAAGTCACAGTAACTCCTGCTCCAATGTGGCCTCCGAATGCAGCTGTGAGGCCCTTCAGGACAGTGCAAGGAAAGACAAATGGAACTGGTAGATGACTAAACAAATTACATAAATGCAGCAGCATTCCATCTGTGGAATGACGGGATCAAATGTTTACATTTTAAAAATATATTCTGATGTCCATAATTCTTCTGTAGCTGTCAGCCCCACAGCCTGACTTGTTTTATTGTCAGCAGGTAGCTTGTTTCATACATAGCTCACCTTCTACTCAGAGCCTGCACACGCAGTGAACATGCTCAGTCAGTATCCAGGCTTCGTACACCTTTTTTTTTAGTCTACTTAACACCTTTGTGAGATAGGTGTCACTACTCTAGTTTTTGAAGATACTGATAGAGAAACTCAGAGATTTAATTATCAGGATCATATTCGCAGCAAACGAGAGCCTTAGTGCTGCCACTTCTCATACATTTGACGGGTCATTTTTCTAAGTCTCAGTTTCCATATCTATAAAGTTTCCACTTCTAAGCCTCAGTTTCAGTATCTGTAAAGTTTCCATGAGTTAGATAGGGTTCTCAGATTTAGTAACACAAACCAAAACAAACAGGAAGTATATCCCAAACGGGATATCCTTATATTAAAAAAAAAACTCTAATTATATGAAATTCAGGTTTAAATAGGCACTCCTGTATTTCATGTGGCAAGGCTATGTTATTATTGTGGATATGACAATGCATGTGAAGTCCTTAGCTTCTGTAAATGCTATGCATACTAAATTTTGATTGATCCCTAAGTCTTTTTTTCCCTACCGCAAAGACACTGACTTGTTTTCACAGAACATTTCAGTCAAGCAAGAGTAACACTATTTTAAGTTACAGCAATGCTTTACCGTTCCTAAAGCGCTAAAGCGCCTGGGCAATAGCGGAAGGCTCTTACGGAAACCCACGTAACTTGGGGTGTCGAGGCCGGTCTAAGCAGTCGGGGCACAGGCAACTAGGGCCGTCCTGCCCTGCGGCAACCTAGCCCCGCCCCGCGCCTCCTCGGCCACTCAGCGGCCGCGCCGCGCCTCCGCCGCACTCCTATAGGTCCTTCCTCGGACAGGCGAGGCCTTTCTATTTTCCCGCTTTCCCCTGCCCTGCTCAGCCCGAAACCCACACCGGCCTACAGCGCCTCCGCCCTGCTTTCCGTGTGAGCCCCGCCCTTCCGGGCCCTGCATTTCACCCCCACCCCAGCCGCCGTGCCGGGCAGCCAGCCGGATCCCAGGCCCGTCCCTTCGGTAGGAGGTGGGCGGGAACCAGGAGCGGTCGGCCGAGCCCCCTTCCTCTGGGTCCCGGGAGGCGGGACTGGAGGAAGAGGCGGGGCTAATCTCCTTGGCGCCGCGTTGCCATGGCAGCGGGGAAGGGGAAGGGGAAGGAGAGGGAGGGGGAGGAAGCGAGCGGGAGGGGGATGTGGTGCTGCCGGAGCCGCCACTGCAGCTGCTGCTGCCTGCTAGTTGCCGCGTCTTCCCGGAGGCGACTGCTGGAAGCTTCAGGGAGCAGCTGCGGGGCTCTGCCATATTGTGTCTTCCCTGGCCGGTCCCTTGCCTCCCGGCCGGTCGGCCGAGCTGACGGTGAGTCCCGAGCGGAGCCATGCCCTCCTGGGTCGGCGCCGCCCGGGGTCGGCGCTCCCCGCCTCAGCCCGCGGCGCAGCTCCGGGGCGCGGAGGCAGCGCAAGCGACCCGCGCCAGGCGTGGGGCGCGGAGGCGGCTGTCCCGTGACGCGCCCGGACATTTTTGTTCCATGAGGAATTTTCGCCGGCGCGGGGTGTCCCCGGCGCGCGTATCGGGTGGTGTGTGGGCTCCGGGGGATGTCGAACTG
>NW_016804504.1:572106-626430 GCF_001698545.2 Rhinopithecus bieti
GGCGCTCCCCGCCTCAGCCCGCGGCGCAGCTCCGGGGCGCGGAGGCAGCGCAAGCGACCCGCGCCAGGCGTGGGGCGCGGAGGCGGCTGTCCCGTGACGCGCCCGGACATTTTGTTCCATGAGGAATTTTCGCCGGCGCGGGGTGTCCCCGGCGCGCGTATCGGGTGGTGTGTGGGCTCCGGGGGATGTCGAACTGAGGGGAGTGTGGCTTGTGAGGAGTTAGGAGTTTTTCCTGAGAGGTAATGACCTCCCGGGAGGGGCTGTCGCGCGGCGGAAACCGCGGCGAAGGGTGTCGTCTCTCCGGGAAGGGGTGGAGGGGGCCCCGAGGACCCTCAGAGCTCGGCTCGGGACTGGAATCTGCTGTTAGGAAAGTACCCGAAGCACCTCGGAGCCTTTGCAACGCCCCCTCTCCTGGCTTGAAGTGGAGCGAGACCTGCCGGGCTCGGAGTCCTCGTTCGGCCCCTGTTGGGACTGGGTGGGCCCCGCCAAGTAGTGCCCGGGGAGGTGCCGGGGGCGGCCAGGCGTTGTGGTGGGCAGAGGCGGGTTCTGGGTGTGTGTGTGAGGGGGCGACCCCAGCACCCTCTTGCCCCTCCACCGCCTCTTGGGGGCCTCCGAGGGTGGCTGTCTTGGGAAGGAGCTAATGTTTCAGTGCTGCAGTATGGACACTTCCTGATCGCCGCCTCCTTTGGGGCCGTGGTTACCTTTGCCTTTCAGTCCTCTCTTTCCTGGCAAGGTGAGAGGTCAGCGGTGGGAGAGGCCCTTCAGCCTTCCGAGTTTGCCCCACTGCAGCAGCAGCTTGTGTGGAACCCGGCAGGACGGTGGTAGTTAGGGGAAAGCAGCCCAGGTCCATGTGTTCCGTGCTCCATCCTCCACTCCTCCTTAACTCCACCCCCTTTTGCACCTTTGCAAAATGCCTCTGTTCCCACCGCAGCTCTCCGGAGTTGGGGTGTCTGCTTCGCTGAGGAGCCAGAAGCAGCCACACTCTCGCAGTGTTCTTGCACTGGATTTCTGCTTTAAAGTCTCTTTACAGCAGTCTCTGAACTTCATTTTCTTCCTACTGGGAAAAGAGTTTTAGCTGCAAAGAAATGACACAGACTTTCTTCCACCCCACCTCCTAGGTGAGGGGAGGAGGGCGGTTAAGTATTTCCAGGTTAGTTGAAGCTGTTTCTCACATCTTTTTTCTGATTGTGACAGCCACGTGGTCGGCTGAGTGTAATAGAGTGCACTAGCGGCACTAGGGGCTGAGGTTTCTCTGGTAGCCAGGGGCTTTGTAACTGTGCAGTCGCTTTGCTTGTACATTTATCTTGGTGCTTTCTTAGATGGCGAAGAGAAGGAAGCTGAGCCATTAATGCCTGTACCTGTTCCATCCGAATCTTAAGACTTACCTCTGTTACCTTGCAGGACTTCTAAGGTGTATACTGACGTTTTTTGCCATTCTCTGTTTTGATGATCCATCTTTAAAACCTCAGCATTATTAGGTACCATCATAGAGTGATGGGGAATAGTAGAAATAGTGCATTATGGAGTTTGCCAACTTTGGGAAAAAATATTTCTTGAATTTCAAACCATTAATGAGAGATTCTAATGTAGTCAGAAATAATTGCATTATCTGGAGGATTTCTTTTTGATAGTTTTAGAAATATCTCAGGTTTTTTTTCTTTTTACATAAAAATTGTGATCTAAACATACGTAAATAAAAATTAACGGTGAAAATATTTTTTAGGGATGAAGTAGTGATTGTTGGTGGTAATGTGTACTTTTTAAGCTTTTTTTAAAAAAATGATGAAGTTAATATGAAGTTAACATGAACGATTAAGAGAATTGAAATATAATATTTAGAATATATAAAAGTAGAAGGTCAAAGAGTTGGAGATAAAAAATAAACTTTTGGAGAGTTTGGAAAATTTTTGAATTTAAGGACAATCCTTGTTTACTAATGCATCGTTTCATTTTATGAATGCTTTGGTAGATTTGAATTATTTCTGTAATGTATGTTTTTATTTGAATCAGTTTTACTTGAAGAATGTTAAACCACAGGAACCATTTAAAATCTGCGCAAGAAGAACTGTATAGAGAAGTTATAGCAACACCATTTTATTGGAATTTTAATTGCCCCATAACAATGGTGCTCAATCAGAGAAAATAGATAAAGATATTGAAGTGGTATCTAGGCCTCAGGGCAGAAAAGACAATACAATTGATAAATAAGTATATGTGCTAACCACTGAAAGCAATTTTTAGTTGAGAAAGAAAAGTAAATGAGGTCATAAAATACTTAAAGGCTAAGGCAGGAGGATCTCCTGAGATCAGGAGTTCAATTCCAGCCTGGATAATGTAGCCAGACTCCCATCTCTTGAAAAACGAATTGCTTAACTCGTGCCTGTAATCCCAGCACTTTGGGAGGCTGAGATAGGAGGATCACCTGAGGTTAGGAGTTTGAGACCAGCCTGGCCAACATGGCAAAACCCTGTCTCTACCAAAAATGCAAAAATTAGCTGGACCTTGTGGGGCATGCCTGTAGTCCCAGCTACTCGGGAAGCTGAGGCAGGAGAATCGCTTGAACCTAGGAGGTGGAAGTTTCAGTGAGCTGAGATCATGCCACTGCACTCCAGCGTGGGCAACGGAGCGAGACTCCGTCTCACACAAAAAAAAAATTTTTGAAGGGTTGAGAACAACGATTGATGCTTTGGAAAACTAACATTTAAAGGAGCTTTTGCTTTGGTCATATGTGACTTCAAAATTAATACTACAGATGTGTGCAATGCTTATAGTAATGCTGGAGTGCAGTGGCACGATCTCGGCTCACTGCAGCCTCCACCTCCCGGGTTCAAGTGATTCTCCTGTCTCAGCCTCTGGAGTAGCTGGGATTACAGGCACCCGCCACCACACCTGGCTGATTTTTGTATTTTTAGTAGAGACCGAGTTTCATCATGTTGGCCAGGCTGGTCTCCAACTCCTGATCTCAGGTGTCCGCCTGCCTCAGCCTCCCAAAGTGCTGGAATTATAGGCGGGAGCCACCACGCCCGGCTTATGGTATTGTTTTATTAGTAATTTTATTTCATAAATGAGAATGCTATCCCTGTCCTTTCACTAAAGATAAAGGAATCAAAAGAATGTTTATTATTATTTGCTTCTAAGGGATTTTGATTCATATGTACTTTATTTCCCTTACCCTAACTTTTCTATTTAAATAAACTTTTTATTTTAGAATAGTTTTATAGTTACAGAAAAGTTGCAAGCTAGTAGACAGAGTATACCTCACCCAGTTTCTCCTGTTCAATTTCCTGCATTGCAATGGTACATTTGTCACAATTAAGGAAACAAAATTGTTACAGTACTATTAACTAGACTACATACTTTATTCCAATTTCACTAATTTTTCCCTAATGTCTTTTTTTTTTGTTCCAGAATTTCACTTTCTGTGACTTTTCTTTGTTTTGATGACTATGACAGTTTAAAGAAGTACTTGTCAGACATTTTATAGAATATCCCTTAATTGAGATTTATCTGGTATTTTTCTGATGATTAGACTGGGATTATGAGTTTTAAGGAGGAAGATAACAGAGATGAAGTGCCAGCCTCATCACATCATATCAATGATACAAACTAACAACATGATAAAACTGATGATAATTACCTTGATCACGTGGTTGAGGTCTTTGTGGAGTTTCGCCCACTTTCCTGCCTCCTTCCAATCTACTCTTCTGGAAGCAAGTCGCTAAGTACGTGCCATACTCAAAAGCCTTAACCTAATTTTGATTCATGTATTTTTAAATTTCCCTCAACCTAATTTTCCTTTCTATAAACGAATATTTAAAGTTGGACAGATGTTTATTTAGTATCTATTTTATGTAGTTGCTAAGAATACAGTGGTGAGCAAGAGAGACATTTCTCTTCTTCTGGAGCCTGCATTTTTAAATTTCCCTCAACCTAATTTTCCTTTCTATAAACGAATATTTAAAGTTGGACAGATGTTTATTTAGTATCTATTTTATGTAGTTGCTAAGAATACAGTGGTGAGCAAGAGAGACATTTCTCTTCTTCTGGAGCCTGCCTGATTTAAATATCACATAGGATGTGTCTCCTCACCTTAGGTCCTGATTTCGTTGACAGTTTATAAACATAAAATTACTAAAGCCCTAAAAGGCTAAATAATAAAAGCTCTTGAGTAAACATTTAGAATATATGCTATTAGCATAAAGGTTAAACAGATGTACCATAAAAATAGACATCTCTTTGCTCCTAGCACAGATAATGGAAAATTACTTTGATTCTTCCCAAGTAGATATATTACTGTTAAATCACTGGGATAGTTTAATTACTGTTAATAACACTATCTTCCTATCTTAAAAATGTTTACAGGTGTTAGAAGAAAATTCTTGCCTTCTTGCTAGTATTTTTACAGGTATTGGTGCTTCTGCCACTCAAAAGCTTTTTTTTTTCTGAGAAGTTTTTTGAAAGGTGTGTTGGAGAAAACACATGGGGAAAACAACAGGGACCCTGGTCTCTCTATGAGAAGCCATGCTTATTTATTTATGGAAAAAGAAAATGAGGCTGAGGAAATAAAAAACATTAACTAAAGTTTTCAAAGTGATAATAAACGTTTTTGGAGGGAATTTACTGCATATTTAATAGAAGAGTAGAACAGTGCTGCCATCCTAACATTGGAAATGTTTTGGGAATGTTTTAACCAAATAATACCAATTTTATTGGAGAATAAAATTTTATTAAAGACTTATTAAGTAAAGATTCCAGTTAATATTTTCTGGTAAACTGGGTTAACTACAAAACACTCTTACTTTGAACTCTTAATTGAAATTCTTTCTAAAATATGTCATTAATACACTTTAAATTGTATAGCTCATTGAACAGAATTTTTATATATTTAAATTCTTTTTTTTTTTTTTTTTTGAGGCAGGGTCACACTCCTCAACCCTGCTGGAGTGCAGTGGTACAATCACAGTGCACTGCAACTTCCACCTCTTAGGCTCAGGTTATCCTCCTGCCTCACCTACCAAGTAGCTGGGACCACAGGGACGCTCCACCACCCCTGGCTAATTTATTTATTTATTTATTTATTTGTAGAGGGGAGGTCTGACTATGTTGCCCAGGCTGTTCTCAAACTCCTGGGTTCAAGGGATCCTCCTACCTCAGCCTCCCAAAGCGCTGGGATTTTAAGCGTGAGCCACCTCATTGGGCCAATATTTACATTCAAATTTTGTATTGATACTGGGTTAGTGTGGTTATTCTGAGTTTTGTATATAACCTTGGAGATAGAGAATTGTGGAAATTGACACATTTATATCCTTGTAGTTTTTTTCTTTTCCTTACCAGAGGAAATAGGAAAAAAAGGAGAAGAGATTTCTTATAATTAAGATTTTACTGATCCTTTTCACTGCACCATGCCTTTATCCAACCCTTCCATCCTTAAAAATTCAATTTAAATACTACCTCTTTCTCTGCTGATTGAACAACGATTATTAATAATCATAGCAACAACTGCAGTCTTTATTGTGTCTGCTGTGTACTGGCATGGTTATATTATACTGGACACATGAGTATATAATTTAATTTTTTTTTGATGGAGTTGTGCTCTGTTGCCCATGTTGGAGTGCAGTGAGTGGCTCCATCTCGGCTTACTGCAACCTCTGCCTCCCGGGTTCAAGCAATTCTCCAGCCTCAACTTCCCGAGTAGCTGGGACTACAGGCATACACCACTGTGCCTGGCTAATTTTTGTATTTTTAGTAGAGATGAGGTTTCACCATGTTGGCCAGGCTGGTCTTGAACTCCTAACCTCAAGTGATCTGCCCACCTCAACCTCCCAAAGTGCTGGAATTACAAGTATGAACCACTGCACCTGGCCATAATTTAATTATCAATAATGCTGTAAGGAGTGTCATAGTCTCATAAACAGATAATGAGAAATTGTGTAAATGCAATACTGGGTATTTACCCAAATCTCTCAGACTTGAAAAAAAATCATTAATCTTTGTACTAAAATCTGAAGTCTTTAAAAAAATGAGTATTTGTTAGGATGAGATGCTTACATCTTGATCTGTTCCTAAGAAGGAGTAGGGAAGAATACAAGGTAGGGAGAGAAACTAATATTTATAGAATGCTTACTCTGTGGCAGGAATGTTGGTACTTTATTGTTTTAGCAAGTTAAGTAAGTGGTGTTATTCCCTGGGACTCAAGGAGGTTCAGTCATTTGTCAGAGATTGCATTAGTATGTTGGTTGATGGTCGGTCAATTTGACTTGAGAGCCTTTCTGTTTCACTTTTCTTTTTTTTTTTTAACTTGCCCCAAAGCAATGAAGATACCATTTCAGTTTTCTAGTACAGCATCTACTATATTTATTCATTGATTTAAACATTTAAATGTTCGCTACATGTTATGGTCTGTACTAGAGCATACAAATGAATGTATTGAGTTCTGCCAACAAGGATTTAGATTCTAGTGTAGTATTTCTTAAATGGGTGACTGAATTGGGGTGGAAAATTGTGACCAGCTTTTCTTAAAAAACAATCTAAAAAAATTTTAGTACATTTTATGTGGTAAGGGTAAAAGTATTATTTCATGAAATTGTGACCAGCTTTTATTAGAAAACAATCTAAATAAATTTTAGTACATTATATATGGTAAGGGTAAAAGTATTATTTCATGAAATTTTTGTTTTAGTTATATATGTATATATATTGTGGGTCTCCATGAAAAAAATACATTTCTTATTGTGGGATAACATTGAAAGTTTGAGAACTACAGGTCTAGTGGCTGAGACAGAACTGTAAGCAAATAATTATACATAATTATAATAGCAAGTAAGTTCCTTTTTTATTTTGAGACGGAGTCTTGCTTTGTTGTCCGTCCTGGAGTGCAGTGGTGTGATCTTGGCTCACTGCAATCTCCGCCTCTGGGGTTCAGGCAATTCTGCCTCAGCCTTGGAAGTAGCTGGGACTACAGGAATGAGCCACCATGCCTGGCTAATTTTTTCATATTTTTAGTAGAGATGGGTTTCACTGTGTTGGCCAGGCTGGTCTCGAACTCCTGACCTCAGGTGATCTGCTTACCTCGGTCTCCCAAAGTGCCCGTATTACAGGTGTGAGCTGCTGTGCCTGGGCTAGAGGTAGCTTTAAATTAATGTCAGCAGCAGTTTATTTTCCTAAATTCTTTTTTTTTTTATTGTAAAGTGAAACAAATGCAGAAAACCACACAAAACAAATGTGTAACTTAGTGAATTATAAGGCTAGCACCTGTGTAACCCTGTCCTTTAAAAGTAAGCACTGTCCTGGTTTTCTGAAAATGAATTACGTTTTTGGTTTTATTATTCAAGTATGTATCCCTAGATGCTATAGTTAAGCCTGCTTTCTTGCTCATGCTCACACTCATGCAGATTCTTGCACTCCCCCCTCCTTTTTTTATTTTTCATTAAGCTTTCTTTCTTTACACCTTCTGTTTCTCTAAGATTTTATCCATTTTTTCTCGTAATCCTTTAAGTCTTCATTTCTGAAATGATTTTTTCCCTTTTATTTTAAATTCTTTCTTGAGCACCTCGTTTCTTCTGAGCTTTTCTAATTCTGATATATTTGATATATATATAATACTATGTATATCTGATGTATGTATTTCTTATATAATTTTTTTTAAGTTTGCTTTGAAATAGTAGTTCATTTTTATCTCTTCTATGAGCATCTCTTTCAGACTTGCTTTTATTGTTTATAGGGATGTTATTTTATTCTCTGTTTCTTTTTTTTTAGTTGTAACTTTGGGATTCAATCTCTTGAAAGTATGAATGCTTTCATTTATACTGTGCTAGGAATAAGATGCATGTAAGTAAATAATTGCATTATGAGACATATTCTTCTAAACATACATTAAAGGGTATTATGAGAACACAGAGTAGGAACTTACTTTCCCCAAAGTGTAGGGATTGGATAAGGTGGACTTTAGTCATAATGGAGGTTTATTATTGGTATATCAATATTTTTTAAATATTGTTTTTTTCTTTTTTATAATATATTTTTCAGGGTACATGTGATATTTTGGTACATGTTTACAACATATAATGATCAAATTAAGGTAATTAGAATTCTCTGTCACCTGAAACGTCATGGTGGTTCTGATTTTAGTTTTTGAGGAACCTCTATACGGTTTTCATAATGGCTGTATTACTTTACATTCCCACCAACAGTGTATGCTCATTCCCCCTGTCTCCACATCCTTGCCAGCTTTGTTATTTTTTGTCTTTTTGATAAATAGCTTTTCTGACTGGTGGAAGATAGTATCTCATAATAGTTTTAATTTGCATTTCTCTGATGGTTAGTGATGTTGAGCATTTTTTTTCATGTTTGTTGACTGCTTTATGTCTTGAAAAGTAACTGATCATGCCCTTTGCCCGCTTTTTGATAGAGTTGTGTTTTTCTTGTTGTCTTGTAGGTTCTGGATATTTGTCCTTTGTCACGTGTATAGTTTACTAATATTTTCTCCCATTCCACTGTGGGTTGTCTCTTTATTGATTATTTCTTTTGTGTGCAGAAGCTTTTTAGCTGATTAAGTCTCATTTGTCTGTTTTTGATTTTGTTGCAGTTGCTTTTGAGTTTTCTTAGTCATAAATTCTTTGTTTACGCCAATGTTCGGAAGAGTTTTTCCTAGGTTTGCTTCTAGGATTTTTATAGTATAGTTTCAGGTCTTACATTTAAGTCTTTTCTATAGCTAATTTTTGTATGTGGTGAGAGATGGGTCCAGTTTCATTCTTTTGCATATGGCTATCAAATTTAGTAGTGCTTTTTATACAAATTAATTTACTGTTGACTTCCTTCAATTACTACTTTGAAATACTGTTCAGATGGAATTAAAATAATATTTTAAAAGTTTTCTTTTGCTATACTATTGTCAGATATCATCAACTATCTCTTAAGTAGAGACCTGAAATTTAGAAAGTGAAAAGATCACAGAGTAGAATGGAAAACATAGTATAAGGCATAGTATTCTGTACGTGAATGATAAATTGCTCAGTAATTATTTATTTATTTATTTTTGCAACAGAGTTTCACTCTGTCAGCCAGACTGGAGTACAGTGGCACGATCTTGCTCACTGCAACCTCCTCCTCCTGGGTTCAAGCGAGTCTCCTGCCTCAGCCTCCCAAGTAGCTGGGATTACAGGCACCCACCACCTTGCCCAGCTAATTTTTGTATTTTTAGTAGAGACGGGTTTTGCCAATTTGGCCAGGTCTTGAACTCCTGACCTCAAACGATTTGCCTGCCTTGGCCTCCCAAAGTGCCTGGATCAGTAAATATTTTAATGAATATCATATTTCATCTTTCAATTTTTTTTTGTTTCATGTAGTTTGATTAAAATGGCTTCTTTGATTAGTTAAAACAAAACTTAATGATGTGGTATGGTTTGGGTATAATTTTTCCTTTCTATTCAAATTGGCAGCAAGTTAGAGCCAGGTTGTGCTTGCTTTTGAAGTACTCTGTTTAGGGATATTGAGTCCATTGTTTTCTATTTTCTTTCTTTGGTTAACAATACTTTTGACTTGGTGTGTATTAAGTATCTTATAAAATAACTTTAGTGTTTATGAAGTGATCTCATGTCTATTGTTTCTTTTGCTCTCTTAACATAAATAACTACAGTAAAAAGAAGAAATGTAAATGCAGTTCGAACACGGAGAGATTTAAAGACTCTAACAGAAAAAAGCTGGGGGTGGGAATTACGTGGAGGAGTTGTTACTAGACCTTAAATATTAGGGTTTGACTGAATGATGGTAGGGAAGGTATACGATCCAGTGGTTAGAATATCAAAAGCAAGCATGTAGAGAAATGTATTTGAACAGAATTAGTATAGTTTGGACTGACTTCTAATACAGAAACATTAGCTTGAGGATGTAGATACTGAATCATACTGATTTTTGCTTGTTTGTTTGTTTTTGGTCTTTGGTACTTACAAAGCAATCTAGGCAGGATGTCAGGCTAGTGTAGTAGTGAATAGTGTAAACTCTAGAGCCATACTTCCAGTTTGGAGCACACTGTTTAATCTTTCTCTGTATGTGTTTCTGCATATAAAATAGACACTAATAATGGCAACTACTTGATAGGGTTGTTATGAATAAGATTAAAAGAGTTAACACTAGTAAAGTATTTACAACAATACCTGTTACCAATAAGCATTCAATGAGTTTTGTTTAATTTATGAAAGTACTACCTCTTTCATTCTCTGTGTGTGTGTATTTGTAATGTACACATACATGTGTGAATATGTATGGACTATAACGTGAGTGTATGTGGAATAGATACAGAGGGGAAATGTAGATCTCACGTGTATGTATCTATAGGAAAGCTAGTAATATTTGAATTTCAGTTTTGATTAGAATTTATATTATTATAATAAAGTCTAACATCTCATTTTACAGATGGCAAAATTACGTACTAGCAGAACTAGAGCCAAGATTTGCCAGACAACAAATATTTGAGCAATAAACAAAACAGACAACTAGCTCTGCCCTTATCAAGCTTTCAGTTAGTCAAGAAAGATATGTATTAAACCATCTCAGCTGTGGCAATTGTTATCAAAAAGTTAGAGCACTGTGGGAGAGTAGAACTGGGGCTCCTCCATACTCTGGGATTTTAGAGAATTCTTCCCCCAAGATTTCTTTTTTTTTGAGACGGAGTCTTCCTCTGTCACCCAGGCTGGGGTGCAGTGGCGTGATTTTGGCTCACTGCAACCTGTGTCTCCCAGGTTCAGATGATTCTCATGCCTCAGCCTCCCAACTAGCTGGGATTAGAGGCACACACCACCATGCCCAGCTAATATTTGTATTTTTAGTATAGATAGGGTTTTTGCCATATTGGCCAGGCCAGTCTCAAACTTCTGGCCTCAAATGGTCTGCCTGCCTTGGCTTCCCAGATTGCTGGGATTACAGACATGAGCCACCGTGCCCGACCTTCTCCTAAGATTTCCAGGCTGAGGTGCGAGTAATAAATAGCAGTTAGCCAGGGTTAGGTGGAATGAAGAGTGTTCCAGGCAGGAGTAGGATGTGTATAGGCTCTGAGAGAGGAGAAAGCATGGTGTATTCAGATATCTGAAATGAAAAGAAAAAGGAAAAGGGTGGCAAAAAATGTGTCCTGAAAGGTTAGAGCATGGCTAAAATACGCAGGGTCTTGTATACAAGGTTAAGGATTTTGACCTAAGGGTCCCCTTGATGGATTAAGCGGGAAAGGGACATTGCTAGATTTGCATTCTGCAGTATTACATTAGCTATATTACAGAGAACAAATTAAGAGAGAGTCTGGCATAAGTGTAGGGAGACTTAATTTAGGAAGATACTGTAGGAGCTACTGTGTGTGGTGCAGAACACACCATAGGGGTTTCCATTCATGTATACTGGTTGAGCATCACTAATGCAAAAATCCAAAATCTGAAATGCTCCAAAATCTGAAGTTTTTTGAGTGCCAACATGATGCCACAAGTGGAAGATTCCACCCCTGACCTAATGTGATGGTTTGTAGTCAAAATGCAGGTGCATGGTTTATTCAAACCAACACATGGCTTATTCAGCATCTCTAAGGGAAGAATAAAATTACCTTCAGGCTGTTTGTATAAGATATATGTGAAACAAATGAATATTATGTTTAGACTCAGGTCTCATCTGTAAAGTATCTCATCATGCATATACAAATAAATATTCCAAAGTCCCCAAAAATCCCAAATCCAAAGCATTCTGGTCTCAAGAATTTCTGATAAGGAGTATTCAACCTATACTACCTTTGCAGTGGTCTGGATGAAAGATAATGTTGGCCTAGGCTATAGTTGTGACAGTGAAAATGGAGAAAAGTGGACAGATTTGAGAGATATTTCAGATTTATTGACTCCAAAAGTTATCTCCAGACCAGACCTCTTTCCTGAACTTTAGATCATGTATATCCCAAATGCCTGTCCTACTTGGATATCTCACGAACATCTCAAACTCAACAGGTTTAAAAAAAAAAAAAAAAAAAAAACAAAGCAAAAAAAAATACTGCAAACATTAATCTGTCTCCAAAAAGAAAAAAATATAGTCATTTTATTTTCCAGTATTTATAGTAGCAAATAGAACTAACATCCACTCACTTGCTAACCATGTCTGCTTAGTAGTGACCACTAGACTACTTAGCTATATGTAGCTGCAGTTGATAATGGCTTTTTAGAATTTAGGTTATATTCCATTCCATGTAAGTTTATTTAGAAACATTTATTTTAGAAAGTATTACTTTCTAAAATGATCTGGATATAGTCTTTTTTTTTTTTTGAGACGGAGTTTCACTCTTGTTGCCCAGGCTAGAGTGCAATGGCGTGATCTTGGCTCACTGCAGACTCTGCCTGCTGGATTCAAGCAATTCTCCTGCCTCAGCTTCCCAAGTAGCTGGGATTACAGGCATGCGCCACCACACTTAATTTTGTATTTTTAGTAGAGACGGGGTTTCTCATGTTGGTCAGGCTGGTCTCGAACTCCCCACCTCAGGTGATCCACCTGCCTTGGCCTCCCGAAGTGCTGTGCTGGTATTACAGGTGTGAGCCACCATGCCCAGCTGGAGATAGTCTTTAATAACATGAATATCTTTAATAATTTTTTAGCATAAATATATTTTTAAGTCAGGGTACATATGAGGTTAATGTAACCCTATTTAAAATCAACTTAATTTTGTGTTAATTATATTTTTGTTTTGTTTTTAGAATTACATGTAAAATCAATATATTAAACCAATCAGTATAGAGTCCTAAGTTTTACTCTTGCTTTCCAAATTTGACATTAGGGCTGTTAGTAAGATATTGTCTGCATTTATTAGATTTATTTCTGATCATGAATATAGTTTTAAAAGATGCTTCTTTTCAGTGGAGCAATTCAATTGGCTATAGATGATTTAATGCATGACTATGACTTATATTCAAGGCATTGAAATATTATACATAAACAAATTTTGATGACAAGACCGCTTGTTTATATTCAAATGCCAATCAAATTTGTCCTTTAGGACATTAGATCTGTTGACTTTTTAGGTTTCTATAACTTTGTTCCTTTCAGTGTTGTTTTTCAAATGCAATATAGTCATCCCTTGATATCATGGGGGATTGATTCTGGGACCTCCTGAAGATAGCAAAATCCACAGATGCTCAAGTTTCTTGTATTACCTGGTGTAGTATTTGCATATAACCTACCCACTTCCTTCCATATACTGTACTTTAAGTCTCTAGATTACTTATAATACCTAATACAATGTAAATTCTACATAAATAGTTGTTATACTGTATTGTTTAGGGAATAATGACAAGAAAAAAAGTCTATATCTGTTCGTTACAGACACAACCAACCTTTTTTTCCCCCCAAATATTTCTGATGTGCAGTTGGTTGAATCCATGGATACAGAACCCACAGATGCAGAGGGCTGACTGTACAAGTCTGTCAAAAAACCAAAGTGCTGGTTGGCTAATGATTGGTCACTGTATGACTTATAGTACAGGTGATATTACTTCTGATTCTAGATGGTAAGTATATTTTTCTCCTTATATTTTTGTTCTTTGATTTCTGTGCTGTCAGTTTTTTTCTGCTTTTAACTTAGTTGTGTTTAGATGTGGCATTGATAGCAATCCTGAAGTTTAAGTAGATGGGTTTTCTAAGTCAGATTTACTCTAAGAGCTAGTAGTGGTTCTTTTTTGTCATATTTAGTAACATGTAGGGTATATAAGTGCTATGTTTGAGATGATAGAAGTTTATGAATTATTTAGTCACCAATTTTTTTAACATTTAATAAAATAACCATTTTCTTAAAACAGTTTTCACTCAATTTAGATCTTTTGTGGTACTGCTTTTTGAAATCCATGTTTCTGTGAAAGGGAGGAGGATTATGTGCTAGGGACTCATTTTAATGTATTTGGTCTTTATGCAGAAAATATCAGGTTTGTAGGTTATTGGTTCATTTTAACTTCCCCAAGAAAGGGACGAATGACTACACTTTTCTTTTTGAGACAAATACTGCAACATTGTGTAGAGGAAGTCTATATACTATGTACAATTGACAGAAAATTATTAATATTTAAATAGAAGTGGCATCTAAACACATGGTTTACAAATTGAATCTGGGCAAGTTAGTATAGGAGAAAAGTGAATTCAGTGGAAGGTTGCCACACATATTTTTTTTTCTTCTGTTTTAGTTTTAAGGGTATCTGCTTTTAGTATGAGTTGGAGAAAGGTTTTCCCCCCACTCACTTTTATTTCATTTTTTACTCTCATTTGAGAAGCAATTTCTCCACGAGACAGATCTTTGACCCTTTTGTATTCTGCACTCCCATCCCCCTTGACTAGAAAATGCAGCTGCACACATTTTTTGTTTAGAGACAATGGATCACATGCTGTGTCACCTAAATCTATGACCAAGAGGCAGTTTTATCCCTAAGAGACCATAATGCTTCAGTTCTCCTGGATGCATGACATCATGTAGCATTATAATCAAATATACATCTTTTTGCAGTACATTTAGGATTTGATTTTACCCTGTAATCTCAGTATTGGATTTTATGGGGATAGACATTATTTATAATGGAGAATCTTAATCAAAACAAAAATGTATTGTTAAATCAGTAGGAAAGGTTGTGAGTTCCTTCCTTTTATATGCCTTTTTTTCTTACATGAGGTTTACCAATGTTTTTAGATATTCTGAGATTATAGAATATCTTTAAAGCTGTAGTGGCTGTTAAGTTTATTACACAGTGCATTGCAGATAATGTACGTTCAGTAAATACTAGACTTTATTTTTGCTACTGACTCGACAAATTAACAGGAAGAAAATTGTTTTCCTTTTTTGAGTGAGAACCAACCTTAATTACAAGGAAAAAAATAAAAATAAAAAATTGTTTTCCTTTTTAAAAATGAGGAAGTCTTCAGATTTAGAAAATATTAGTATCTATAAACTGCTAAAATATATTATGTCAAGTTTATTGTAATCTGATTATACTTTTGAATAAATCTAGGAAATACAATGCTGCGGCTTCCAGGCTTGAGAAATGGTACCTTATTATAATTAATAAATATGGTTCATTCCTAAGAATATTGGAGGTNAAAATTGTTTTCCTTTTAAAATGAGGAAGTCTTCAGATTTAGAAAATATTAGTATCTATAAACTGCTAAAATATATTATGTCAAGTTTATTGTAATCTGATTATACTTTTGAATAAATCTAGGAAATACAATGCTGCGGCTTCCAGGCTTGAGAAATGGTACCTTATTATAATTAATAAATATGGTTCATTCCTAAGAATATTGGAGGTGAGGAAAGGAGAGGAAAATTGAATGGAAATTTATTTTATTATATATTAAATCTTAGTGGCAAAGCTTAAATAAATTGCAGTGAAGAATTGAACTAATTGCTAGGCAGTTTCCATAAAATTCACAAACATTTGGATTTCTGGGCTTTGCCATAGCTCTGTAGTAGACATTTCTTTTCTGTGAAAACATTGTTTAGTGATCTGAATTCAGTGAATGACTATCTCTTTCCCTTTACTAGGATTATCTTAGCCTAAGTCCGTTTTTTTAATATTGGTTACTTGAGAGTGATTGGATAAGAAAGCCACAAATCTGAGATGATGCCTGCCTTCTGGTTGCTCTTTTGACATTTGTGAAATTGATTGATTTGCTGATGACATGCAGTTAAAGTTTCCAAATATCTTAAGACCACCTAAAAAGAATTAGAGATTGTAAACTTTTAAATTAAGTGTAACCAAAAAATCCTATTTTTATATGCTTCAGAATTCACATGTTTAAGTATTTAATGAGACTGATTTTAAGTAAGAAGCTGGAGTAGTAGGGTCAAAATGGTGAGAAACAATTTTATCTGTAGGCTAGATGCAGCCATATAGTTTGAGGTTAATTATTTCTTGCTTAAAGCCTGGGACTGGCTACAGTCTTCCTCAGGCCTCTTGGTACAGTTATTCAAGTGTTGGTTTCAACTTCTTTCCAGTTCTAGTAGAAATAACAGATGGCATGGTTCTTTTTCACTCCATGTAGTAAAGCTTATTAGAAACAGCACAATTGATGTTCTTCATTACCCAAAGAGGTAATAAGGAAAGATATTCAGTGACTGGCCCAAGGGTACAAGGAAGCACTAAATTTGCCTAAGTTTGCTTTGGGCTATCAAGAATTGACTATTGTATTTTGTTTTGATCTGAGTCTTTTCTCAGTGCTATATTTTATTTCCCAGTAAGAATTCTTAGACAATATAATGGATGAAATATAAATTTTAAAAAATTAAACAATTATTTAGAAACAACATAGAGTTAGGACCCTAAGAACTATAGTATACGTAAGATG
The DNA here is from genome assembly GCF_001698545.2 of Rhinopithecus bieti. Classification (NCBI taxonomy): domain Eukaryota; kingdom Metazoa; phylum Chordata; class Mammalia; order Primates; family Cercopithecidae; genus Rhinopithecus; species Rhinopithecus bieti. Next base: position 588,445 of record NW_016804504.1, read on the forward strand.
GAAACTTAAATAAAACTGAAAATGTGGCATGAAGAGATTCAATAATAAACCTTTAAAAGCACTTTTTAAAGGTATTGAACTCATAATTAATCGAACCGAGTTAATTGCAGCTATGCTTTATTTGCTGTGGACCTATGTAAGGTATTAAAGAGTACACTAAAAATCATTTATGTTGGCCAGGCACAGTGTTTCACACCTGTAATCCTTACAATTAGGGAGGGGCCAAGGGAGAAGGATCCTTGAGCGTAGGAGTTTGAGACCAGCCTGAGCAACATAGGGAGACCCTGCCTCTACAGAAGTAAGAAAATTAGCTGAGTGTGGTGACACACGCGTGTTGTCCCAGCTACTCAGAGAGCTGAGGTGGGATGATCACTTGAGCCCAAGAGCTTGAGGTTGCAGTGAGCTATGATCATGCCACCGCACTCCAGCCTGGGTGACAGAACCAGAAAAAAAAAAAAAGAAAGAAAAAAACCCAGAACCTTTATGTTCATGAGAATTTCTGAACTGAGCTGGATTTTTTTTGGTCATTAAATAAATTTTATATTTGTATATCCATATTTTTAATGTACTCTAGCTGCTAGGCTGGAATTAACCATGCTATTTATATATTTTTCTTAGATCTGCCTCATTTGTTAAAAGTATTATCTCAAAAATGGATAGAAAATTATTTTGAGTATTTTAACTTAAGAATTCTGAAACAGAATAGTACATTCTAAATTAGTTGGATACAAATGAATGTAACTAGGAGATATTTATATTCTTGTCCAGTTTTGATGATGCCATTACATTTGTTGCTGTGTCTTTTCTTTTTATTATTGAGAATGGCATTAATAGTGAAAACTCATCATTATTTCAGAGGTAGTATAGTTATTTTTATTGTTCATAAATTCTTTTGTGTGTGTGAGAATGTTGGGATCAGACAAAGCTGTTAATAAAGTAATTTAGACCTTTCTTGGCCATTAATAACAAAATATTAAAAGTTTGTATGTTTTAAGTTCTTTTGGATTATTTAAACTACAAGGATTAGAAGAAGGGTTCTATCATGTTGCATGATTGGCAAAATATCTGCAAGCAAAGTGCATGGAGACAAATATAATAAGGAAGTGAAAGTGGAATAATAGAGAAAATTATGAAACACGTATTGTGGCACTCTTCCAAGAAGTCCTGATCTCATTTGTCCACCTCGTCAGTGGATGTCATTGGTCGTGAGGGAGATCTATCCTTAACACTAGACAAATACTTTTTAATTTCAAAACTTCAAAATATAAAGCCTTGTTACTGATTTTGTACCCTAATTTTTGTATTTGGAGGTTATAATATTTATACATCTACTTTAGGAAGAAAGCTAATAATTTTAAATTTTATAATAGTAATAACCATCATTACTATCTCTGCAGCTAGTATTCATTGTATACTTACTCTGTACCTCTGTTCTAAGTGCTTTATTTTTGTTGGTTAATTTGTACTAAGAATCTTATGAAAGTAAGTAGTAGTATAATTCTAAATTGATAGGTCTCATAGCTTAGTGAAAGGCAGGGCTGGGATTTGAACCCAAGCAATATTTCTTCACAGCTCATGCTGATAATCCCTTGCTTCACTGTCTCCAGATGTAATTAATATCAAGATAAATGATTTAGATTTTACTTTTTGAATTTTTAAATTAATGAAGTTCCTTATCCTTCACAATTTCAACTTCAAATATATTGCCTCCTCAAGTTTCTGCCCAATATCTCCTAGTATTATGTATGTTAATTCCTTTCTAAAGGAAGAAGCCTTTCATTTTATAAATTATATAATATTTACCATAGACTGTAACTATGACAACAGAGCCATGCATGTAGTAGATGCAAGAAGTTTCTGATTTGAAGTCTCTTAGAAAGGAACCAGAATAGGTTCTTCTGAATAGTATATCTCTTATACATGTCTTTCTGTACCTTTTATCTACATTACTAGATGCAGAGATACTATAATCGTGGTCTAATATAGCTAATACTTTATCTTTAGCATTTAAAATTCCTATATACATTTTATATAGATTTAAATTTCTATATTTAAAATTCCTATACACATTAGGTACTTCTGACATCATAGTAATTCATAATACATTTCCTTATCAGGAGGTTACTTACTCTGTATCCTCAACTGTTAAACCACAGATAGACAAAAAAGAGACTTATAAGTATTTGTGGGGGTGGGGGAATCAGAAAGTTTATGCATTGAATTCATGTCCCTTAAGGTGAGCTCTTTACCCTTATTAAGATTTTATTCAGATCTGTGGTATTATGTGAAATTCTAATGAAATTTACCTGGCTTTCCATTCTGTAACAGGTAATAAATCGATAAGTCCATTTCCATGATTTAGAAATCCCAAATCCTCCGGAAACCAAAAGTTTTCTTGACCCTTATAGTGGTAAAACATGATCTGAGTGAATATAAGGGTATTGGTGGTCTTTATTTACTCCCTTCTTAGTGTAAATATACATTTTGCCACAGAAATATTAACATATTTATTTTGGGGTATTGCATTAGACTTCACTAGGATGTGAGAGAAATATATGTATATGTATAGATATCGTGTATCGTATTACCTTTCTGAAATCCAAAATATTCTGAATTTTGAAATATATTTGGCCCTAAGGTTTTTAGATAAGGGATCACAGACCTGTATAATCAGGTACATTGACTACATACAGTACCATTGAGGACTAAGATATGGAAGTAGGGTTTTTTTGGTAACTTAAATATAGCAATGTGAGTCCTTTCAGTATGGAGCAGTGCCTCTCTCAAATAATATGGATCTCTTTTAAAGAAAAAAAAATCTCATTTTGAGAATCTCCAACTTTAGTTCTTAGAGCAGTTTTCTTTAAAAATGTCTCTCACTTTTCTCTTTGAAAATGGCAAAATATATTTTTTATTATTGAAATGAAAGCACAAAATGAAAATTTGCAACACTTGGGGCCTGTAGAATGTATCCACTAATCTTTTACCTCCAGGGATATGTACTTTACCTACTTCCGATTGGGATTCATTGTCATAATGAGCAACTCTTGTTAGAAGTATGTCAGACTTCTCAAGTGTGCTGAGGCAGAAAGGAAAACATAAGAAATTATGTGCTAAAATAAAGGATAATGTACTTTAGTGACACTGTCATCAGAAATTAATGTAAATATCTGTTTCCAGCAGCATGGTGAACCACGTACCTGGATCAAGGTACCAAGTACCTTCAGCTTTCTGCTGAAAACAACCTAAAATGCTGGATAAAATAAAATCTTAAATGCATCAGTGCTTTGGCGCAAAGGGGAGAGTACTTAGGGCAGGCTGAGTTCTGAACCTGGCTATTGCCTTGAGGATATTTGCCAAATCAGGTGAGCTTCTCTGTTCTTGGCTTGGTGGGGCTCAGGGATCAGGAAGCAAAGCCTAGACCCAGTCAAGGTGGAGCATTTAGCAGGAAATAGCCTTCCTGATTAATTTGGAGCCCCATTGTACTGAACCTTTATAAGAGTGATATAGAAATTCTTTCCCTTTATGCCCCCAGGGTTTCTACAGGTAAATTTTTTTCTCGAATATTGCTGTAAATTGAAAAAATGTCACTGAAAATGTGCTACCACAAACCAGCTCTCACACTAGTTGCAGCATGAATTCACACTAAACCTTAAGAATTTAAAATGATCCTGGGCTGTTACGACTCCCAAGGGCCTGATAAAACCTAACGTGTAATCATCATTATCAAAGAATTCCCATGGGTAAAGTCTAATGAAAATAAGTGACTTATAATAAAAACTACAGACCATCCAAGGAAAAAGGCACAATGTAAGAGAATCATTTGAGTCAGATCTGCAAATAGTTCACATTTTGGAATTATCAGATGGAAAATAGAAAATAAATACATTTAATATGTTCAGTAAGAAACTTAAAAATGAAAAGAGCAAACATGTTGAAACAGAACCAGAAGTTCTGGAAATGAAAATAGTAATTGAAATTAAAATTCAGTGAATAGGTATAAAAGCAAATATACTGTTGAAAAGGTAGCATAATGAAAGGTAAATCTTAAGAAATTTAGAGCACAATATAGACAAGAAATTGGCAAATACAAAAGAGGTTAATAAAGGGAACATTTTTAAGAGAAAAGACATTACCTCCAAAGGAATATCAGGTTTCGATAACAGTAATGGAAATGGTAATGGACTATGAAATGATATGTGAGACAAAATAACAGTGTAGAATTCTATAGCAAAAACATCTTTCAAGATCATGGACAAAATAAAGACATGTTCATACAAGCAAAATGTGAAAGTTCACTGACTATTTTTTAAGCAGAAGTGAATGATCATAAGTAGAAAATCTGAGATTTAAGAAGAAACTATCAGAGAGTGACAATTATATGGGTGAATAAAAATGGACTGCATAAATAATAATAGCATCTTACGAAGTTAAGAAAAAGCTATATTGGCTGGGTGCGGTGGCTCACACCTGCAATCCCAGCACTTTGGGAGGCCAAGGCGGGTGGATCACGAGGTCAGGAGATCGAGACCATCCTGGCAAACATGGTGAAACCCCATCTCTACTAAAAATACAAAAAAATTAGCTGGGCATGGTGGCAGGTGCCTGCGGTCCCAGCTCCTCAGGAGGCTGAGGCAGGAGAATGGCATGGACCCGGGAGGGCAGAGCTTGCAGTGAGCGAACGTTGTGCCACTGCGCTCCAGCCTGGGCAGCAGAGTGAGACTCTGTCTCGAAAAAGAAAAAGCTATATTATATTATAAACAAGGAGAAGGTGATTGGAGCTAGCATGTAAAGATCTTTTTATTGTTGCTGGGCACAGTGGCTCACGCCTGTGATCCCAGCACTTTGGGAGGCCAAGGTGGGCAGATCACTTGAGGTCAGGAGTTCGAGACCAGCCTGGCCAACGTGGTGAAATCCAGTCTCTACCAAAAATATTTTTTTAAAAAAGCCGGATGTGGTGGTTCACGCCTGTAGTCTCAGCTACTCAGGAGGCCGAGGCAGGAGAATCGCTTGAACTCAGGAGGTGGAGGTTGCTGTGAGCTGAGATTGTGCCACTGCACTCCAGCCTGGGTGACAGAGCAAGACTCTGTTTCAAAAAAAGAAAAAAAATATATATATATGTATATATATTTATTGTTATTTATTGTTTAGGGGCAGACTAAAGATAACTGGAATTTTAGAAGTATATATCAAAAATTATAAGGTAACATTTCAGTGATAGAAATATGTATATAACTTCCACACTAATAGAGGATTAAAAGAAATGGAATGAGAAAAAGGAATCATCCCAAAGAAGGCAAGAAAAGAAAGAGAAAAATTAACATGGAAAGAGTGGGATACCAAAAGGATGGTAGAAGTAAATCCAAATACATGCATGCCTTTAAAACAATATTCATTTATATGGGATATAGGATAGAGACTACAAGAAAACAAAATGTTGAAAGTAAAATGATGGAAAAATATACACCTAGCAATTTTTTTTTTATTTTTTTAAATTTTAGTGTGTACATAGTAGGTGTATATATTTATGGGGTACGTGAGATGTTTTGATACAGGTATGCAATGTGAAATAAGCACCTCCTGGGAGATGGGGTATCCATCCTTTCAAGCATTTATCCTTTGAGTTACAGATAATCTAATTATATTCTTTAAGTTATTTAAAAATATGCAAATAAGTTATTATTGATTATAGTCACCCTATTGTGCTATCAAATAGTAGGTCTTATTCTTTTTTTTTTTGTACTCATTAACCATCCCCACCTCCCTCCCACTAATCCCCCACTACCTTTCCCAGCCTCTGGTAGCTATCCTTCTACTCTTATGTTCATGATTTCAATTCATTTGATTTTTAGATCCTACAAATAAGTGAGAACATGTGATGTTTGTCTTTCTGTGCCTGGCTTATTTCACTTAACATAGTGATCTCCAGTTCCATCCATGTTGTTGCAAATGATTGGCTCTCTCTCTTTTTTTTATGAGACTGAGTCATCTCCCTTTGTTGCCTAGGCTGGTGTGCAGTGGTGTGATCTCAACTCGCTGTAACCTCACTTCCCAGGTTTGAGCGATTCTCCTGCATCATCTTCCCAAGTAGCTGTGACCACAGGCACACACCACCATGCCCCACTAATTTTTGTGGGTTTTTTTTTTTTTTTTTTTTTGGTGCATATGGGGTTTCACCATGTTGGCCAGGCTGATTTTGAACTGCTGACCTCAAATGACCCGCCCACCTCTGCCTCCCAAAGTGCTGGGATTACAGGCGTGAGCCACCACCCCTCGCCTGATCTCATTCTTTTTCATGGCTGAATAGTACTCCATTGTGTATACGTACCACATCCATTCCTTTTGTTGATGGACATTTAGGTTGCTGCCTGGCTAATATTAATGGGAAGAAAGCTAGTACATCATTTCAAATAGACTTAAAGACAAAAAGAATTGATGCATAATGGGAAGTGGCTAATTAGGTAGGAATATATATGTTTTAAAGTTACATGCAATTAATAACCATAGCCACAAAATGAAGCAAAAAGTTAACAGATGTACAAGGAAAAAATTGAAAAATTTTACCAGTATAGCAGGAGATTATAATATATCTGCCTAAGTATTTGATGTAGAAAGCAGATCCCAAAAAAATATTAGTAGGAATATAGAAAATTTAAACAGTGCGATTAACAAGCTTCATCCAATGGACATATATTTCATCCACGCATCATAGAAACATCAAGTGAATCATTATGAACATTAATCATGTACTGGGCCATGAAACAAGTTTCAACAAATTTTAGAGAATTGATACCTTGTACACTATTGTAATACCAACTCAGTTAGGTTAGAAATAGGTAAGCAAAAAAAACCTTTTTTAATCACATGGAAATTAAAAAAAATTTTTTTCTCAGTATCTCATCGATGAGAAAAGAGATGTTGGAAGTTGGCCTGTTCTTTAGTAGGAGATGTTAAATCATACCTCAGGTTTGCTTGCAGCAGACAAAAACTGAGAAATGGCCCAGATAAAAGGCCTTGCATTCTTAACAGATGAGAGTGTGCAGGGACGCTAAGGACTAATGGTGGATTGGTTCTTCTAACAGGAAGAATGAATTTTTTTTTTTTTTTTTTGGACGGAATCTCAGAATCTTGCTCTGTTGCGGGGGCTGGAGTGCAGCGGCTCGATCTCGGCTCACTGCAAGCTCCGTCTCCTGGGTTCACGCCATTCTCCTTCCTCAGCCTCCCAAGCTGCTGAGACCATAGGGGCCCGCCACCACGCCCGGCTAATTTTTTGTATTTTTAGTAGAGAGAGGATATTTCACCGTTCTAGCCAGGATGGTGTCGATCTCCTGACCTCATGATCCACCCGCCTTGGCCTCCCAAAGTGCTGGGATTACAGGCATGAGCCACCATGCTCGGCCTGAAGTTTTTAATAAATGGTGCTGGAACAATTTTATGTTTATATGTGAAAGATGAAATTGGATAAAAAATACGTGTATACATTTTTGGTGAGTTGAGGAGGCAAAACTATAAAACAAACTGCAGACCATAAAGAAAAGGGTTAATAAATTCCACCATATGAAAGTAAAGAAGTTTCTTATTAAAAGGCAACTAATAAAGAGATTGAAAAGACAAGTCATCTACTGGGGAAAGATATTTGCATCACATGTAAGTATTAGTATCCAAACATTACAAATCATTAAGAAAACCCATAGAAAAATAGGCACAAGGCTTCAATAGATGCTTTATGGAAGAGGAAACCCAAATGGTATATAGATATATATATATTCATAGCTGTATGTTCATATATATCTATATATTCATATTCTATATATCCATATACAGATATAAATGAATGAAAAGGTGTTCCACCCTGTTACTAATCTGGGAAATGCAAATTAAAACTACAAGGAGATAGAGTTTCATAGTTGATATGGTCTGGCTTTGAGTCCCCACCCAGATCTCATCTTTAATTGTAATCCGAATTGTAATCCCCACATGTTGAGGAGGGACCTTGTGGTAGCTGATTAGATCATGGGGGTGGTCCCTTCAAGCTGTTCTTGTGATAGTGAGTTCTCACGAGATCTGGTGGTTTTACAAGGGGCTTTTCCCCAGTTTGCTCAGCACTTCTCCTTCCTGCCACCATTTGAAGAAGGATGTTTTTGCTTCCCCTTCCGCCATGATTGTAAGTTTCCTGAGGCCTCTCCAGCTATGCAGAACTGTGAGCCAATTAAACCTCTTTCCATTATAAATTACTCAGTCTCGGATATGTCCCTCTAGCAGCTTAAGAATGGACTAATACAGTAGTCATCAGCTTGGCAAAAAACAATTTTGGCAAGTACATGAAGCATTTGGTATATACATTTCTGGTTAGTGGTAACCGATCAGCATTTTTTTGGTAAGCAGTTGGTCATCAATTAAAGTTGAAGACTATTCTGTGACCAAATAATTCTGCTTCTTGACATATGTTCAACTTTTAGATGTATACTCGAGGAATTTTTGGCACTTGTATTCCAGGTGATATGAACAAAAACTTCTATAACAATAGTACTTGTGATAGTCCCAAACATAAACAATTAAGTGTTCCTTAAGAGTACAAGAAATTATTGAATATTCATAAAATGGAATACTAGTCTCTCTAAAAATGAATTACTGCTGCAATAATGTTAATTTGATGAGAGAAAAAACAAATCTCGGAATGTCTTCCATGTAATTTTATTTTATATGATGTTTAAATGTGGAAGGCTAGATAATGTTTAAGGATTCTAACATCTGGAAAAATATAAAGAAAAAACCTTTTGTTAACTCAGTCTTTAATATAATCAGTTAAAAGTGTAGAAAAATAAGTCAAAATTCTGTTTGGTTAAACCAACGTTTTGTGTTTAGTAGGTTTCTTAGTTATTTTGGGCAAAAAAGGCTATCACTGTGACACATCTAATTCTCTGTAATGCAGCATATTGTGTTTTAGATAATGCTGAAAATTCTGTGGCTTTGTTTCCCTTTTCTTATGTAGTCTCTGAAGCATTTCTCTCTTACCGATGTTAATACCGACCTAAGCAAAAATGCTCTTCTATGACCTTTTGGGAAATAATCGGAGAATTCCAATATGTAATTTTATTTTTCTTATCCTAGAGTAGGGTATCACTATAACATTGAACATAATATGCAGATGTGCAGATCTCTGTTAGACACCTTCGGAGATGCATGAGCTCCACAACTGTGGGAAAAAAAAATAGTACATTTAAATCCCAAGCTGCCTTCTCAAGATACTGCCATAGTACATTTAACTCCCAAGCCTTCTTCTCAAGATACCGCCATGGCAGGCACACAATCAAGCTCTAGATGGGTTCCAGAGTGATTGTACTGGGTTGGTTTGAACTCTCCACTTTTATTTTTATTTATTTTTCGTATTTTATTTGTTTGTTTATGTCTCCATAGAGACTATCAAAAATTGCCAGTGCTGACTATATTGCAAGTAATTGCAGTGGGGTATTGGGGAAAGTTTCCAGTTAGCAATAATTGTGCTCAGATAAACCTCGTTGGCTGCGATACTGCCACTGCACAAAGCTTTAACTCTCCACTTTTAAAAATCTCCTTGTGAATAATTCTTTCTCTTTTTTAGAATGTAGAAGATGGGAGCCTTAACACAAGTTTGTACTTTGCTAAAGTGTATAGTCCATTTATCTACTTTTTTGGATAGCAGTGTCTTGGCTTTAGAAATTTGTTTATTAGTGGTTGTATTAATTACTTGGATTAAGCTAGTTACACTCCTAAAAATTAGAATATATTTTTTAAATCCCACATCATATTATTTTGGCTTTTTTAAAAGTAATATTTGTTATGTACCACAATTTTATATGGTTCGTAGAAATACTGTTCTTAAAGGAGTAATAAAATGTTACGTTACAAGCCCAGGTTTCCTTCTGTTTATGCATTTGGCTTTATGAAACAAATTGACCATGCGTATTATTAATGCTCTGCTAGTGAATGGTTTCATTTCATTTTAAGATGCAGTTTCTCATAATACTATAATTTTTAAAATAAATAAAATTGAAAGTTTTCTTGATTTTATTGTGAAATATACAGATCTTTTTGTAGTAATAATGCATATTTATATATTCCTGAAAACACTAAAATTGTGCTCAGCTGATGGGCCAACTCACTCAAAAGTGAAAAATATGCAGCTTTGTATCCAGAATACTAACAAAAAAATCTTAATGAGAATACTAGAGTATGTTAAAACATATATGAAATTTGTCACAAATAAGTAATATGGTCAGTTTAAGATTTTTAAAAGAAGATGAACACTGTGCGAGGAAGGGTTGAAGCTACAGGGTTAGGAGGCCAGGGTAAAATGCATAAAGATTTGGAAAGAAGAGCTCATTAAACACTTGCAAGAAAGAGCATGTGGCCAAACTGTGCCAAGAGGAAGAACATGGGTTGAATGAGAATTGTGTACCATACTGTCTTTTCAGCAGCTTGCTGCTTTCCACTGTGTTAGCCTATTTTGGGTTCAGCTGTTATTTGGTAGTACAAAAACATAGGCTGAGAAGAATCATGTACAAACCAATATGACTTACGTTGTACTAAAATCGTTCCTTTATTTACCAATGGGCTAATTCATATTATGTAAGGTTTGTAACAGAACAGGCTGTACTAAGAATACAAGAGGTGGCTTCTGTTTTTGACTTGAGCTCTCTGATAAGTCCATGACCTTTTAAGATTTGATTTTGTGTGTGAAATGAAAATACTACAACTAAAATAATGTAGCACAGCCTTTTCTCCCTTGAGCTTATTGTTTTAATTTTAAGCTATAATAAACACATTAAAGAAAAACTGGAAAACAGAACAACAAAGACAAAGATTACTGTTAGTAATATAAACCACTGTTTTCTTTTTTGTATGTATTTTTTACTTTTCACCAGTTTTAATTTATTCACATTCTTCAAGTCAGTCATTTTTAATGGCTACTAAATATTAGATTGAATAGATGGGCTTTACCTTACCATTTCTCTGTTATAGAAAACGTAAGTTGTTTATAGTTTTCCATTATCTTTAATAATTTTTGGATGTATATCTGTGTGTCCCTCCACACATCGTGGGCTACGAAGGGAGTATCTTTTTCCCTACATAAGATTATTTCACGAAAGTGACACATTTGGAATTGTTGGTTCAAAGAATGAAATTTTTAATAATTCTTGATACACATTTCCAGTTAGCTTTCCAAAATGGCCCTAGGTCCTTGCCCGAAATTGTTTATATTTTTTAAAATAAGTTTTTTATATAATTTTTTAATTTATGTATTTGTTTGCTATTTGTATTTAATGTGTGAGAAAAGATCATTTGCCTATTTATCCATTGTGGTGGACTTAGTATTCTAAGTGGGTAGTGCTCTGTCTACAGTCGTAGCACCCTGAACATGTCTGATCTCATCTAAATGGATAGTGCTCCAAAGGATAGTTTAGAAACAGCTTTTTTTCCTTCTTGCAAACACAATGACAGTTCAAACCTTACTAAGATGATGTCAGTACTTGGTTTTTAATAATGTCAGTACTTGGTTTTTTAAACTTTGCTTGGATTAACACTCTGTAACTCTTTGGCATATTTGTTGCCATACTATTTCTTTACATCTTAAAGTAATGAAATTTTACTATAAACTTGTAATTCAGAGGAATAACATACTTGGAACCATTTAAATTACTTATGAGAAAATTTAGTCAATAGTTATCAAGAAACTGATTTTTTGAGTATGTTACATTAATAAAACGCACTATTTCTGTTTTAAGTAGTATTGCTAAAAATGCAAGTTACTTGAGCGGTTGAGAGTGACTCTAATGGCCAGAAATTTGAATATTGAACTTAGCCTTGTTTATAATTTTGGCTCTGCTTTTATTAGCTTTAGTACCTTAGGGAAATGGCTTACTTCATTTCCATTTCCTTATTCTTAACAATGAATTTCAGTTTTTTTTATTGTTACCACTTAGGATGTTTCCTACCATTAAGCATTCATTTCCAAAATAAATGAACTCTTAAAGGCAGTTAGTGCAGCATTTTATAAAATAGACATACAATTTGTATTATGAGTTCATTTCTGTCTGAAATAATTATGATCTGAGTGTCTACTCATACTCAACATTTTGATAAGATTCATTAGGAATACAAAAGTAAAAGACTGTTATCCCAGCTGGGCATGGTGGGTCATGCCTGTAATCCCAACACTTTGGGAAGCTGAGGCGGGAGGATTGCTTAGGCCAGTTGTTTGAGACCAGCCTGGGCAACCATAGCAAGACTTTGTTTCTATAAAAAATTTAAAAATTAGCTGGGCATGGTGGTGTGCACCTGTAGTCCCAGCTACTTGGGAGGCTGGCATAGCAGGATCGCTTGAACCTAGGAGGTGGAGGTTACAGTGAGCCATGATACCGCTACTATACTACAACCTGGGTGACGGAGTGAGACCCTGTCTCTTAAAAAAAAAAAAAAAAAGACTTACTCCTCATGGAATTCACAGTTGGAAAGGAAGGACGTATATTGAACTAAGGAGTAGTTCAGAGTAAGTAGAGATGATGCATTTTAAAGCCTATGACATAGAATCTGTAATGTAGTAAAATCTCAGCAAATGTTAGCCACTGCTGTTTGGTACTTTCTAATTTTTAGATGTAATGACAGATAAATGGAGATTTAAGTGACAAGGCAAAAGTGAAACGTTAGAAATTAATCACTCCCTTCTTTAATTGAACACTGGGTACACTAAAGAGTGGGGTTTTTTTGTTTGTTTGTTTTTTAAGGAAACAAGACACTATTCAACCAATTCTCATTCATCATGTTTTTAAGTCTATGAATAGAGAGACTTTGGTGATAAAATGAATAATTTGATCACTTACATAGTACAGGATATCAGTTCTGAATACATTGTGTGCTCATATATGTGAATGCTTATGTATGTGGTTTTCATAAGAGATTGAAACAGAAGCCAAATCTGTTATCGTTTGATCTTTTTCTTTTTACAGTGTTGTGATGTTTCAAGTTATGGGTGCACAGGAGAGAGATAAGAACTGGATATGGAAAGAATGCTGTTAAGATTTAAAATGAATAGGATTTGAGTCATTGGTGCTCATAGGTGTTGTGTACATACTGTTGCCAGCACATATTGTGGTTAGAATTTTGTTTCTGGAGTCAGTCTGCCTGGATTTAAATTCTGACAGTTCCACTTATGCTTAACCTCTCTGATTAATTTTCCTCATCAATAAAGTTGAATTAATAATACTGCCTACCTTATAGGGTTTAATTGACAGTTAATTGAGACATCATATGTAAATTATTTAGCAAAATGCCTGGGCGCTAAAGTATTATCTAAGGCTGTTGCTAATGGAGTGCTCTGAGGCTAACTACTTCTGGTGGTAGCTCCCAGAATTCAGATAAACTGTTCTACATCTAAAATTAACCAGTTTTCTCTTTTACATAACTGACATAAAAAACAGAAATAAAATAAAATTAGCCGGTTTTCAGAATTCTTGAAGTAACCTGCCATCTATGTTCTAAGCAAAATAAAACTCTGGAGGTACCCCCTCCCCCCAATTATTTCAGTTACACAAGCATAAGTGGGTGGAATAGGATAATAGTTGGTTTTTCACTGAATTTAGAAATGAGTTATCTTTGTGAGCCATTGAAAATTAATTAAATAGCACATTAGCCTATTGCTTTCTTCTCTGGTCTGTTATTCTCTCATGATAAAGTTTTTGAATAGAACGGTGTTTAAAATGCAAAACAAAAATCATTTGAGAAAATAGAAATGAAAAAAGAATAGTAACAGCTATTTTTTGCTCTCCTTGAAAGTACAGGGACAGTTCAGACCTTACTAAGAGAATGTCAGCCTTAAAATGTCAGTACTTGAGATGATATAGAATGCAGAGTTTAAAAGTACTGGAATTTTAAAAAGAAATGATAAACTTATAGTGAATTTAATTTAGCTAATAATAAATTTAGTGAATAAGAAATGTTATCTTGTTAGACTTTCAGAAATATAGAATAGAATGGTTGGTAACCAGATATGGGTGGTGGGGGTAGGAGGAGGGTGTAGGGAAGGGGGAAATGTTAGTCAAAGATTACAAAGTTATGGTTACACAAGAGAAGTAAGTTCTAGTGACCTATTGCATAGCATGGTGACTATAGTTAATAATAATGTATATTTCAAAATTCCTAAAAGAACATTTAAAATGTTCTCACCACAAAGAGAAATAAGTATGTGAGGTGATGGATATATTAATTAGCCTGATCTAATCATTTCACAATATATACATGTATCATAATATCACATTGTACCCCATCTGTGTAAGTATTATTTGTCAATGAAAATAAATAATGAAATAAAATGTTACCTCTTTTAGTATGATATGCTGTAAAATAGTATACATAGTTCCTTTTATAGTAAATATTTGAGATTTGAGGAAAGGGTTTATTTTAAAATATTGCTTAAATAATATTTCAAATGTATTATTTTCAGGATTCAACTATTTGTAAAATCATAGATTTTTAAGATACATATGAAGTCTTATAATTCAAATAAATAGCCTTCTTAAGTATTTATACTTTTTTAAGTATTAACAGCCACTTCCTATTAGGCGATTAGTGTGGGCTAGGTACTTAAGTACTAAGTATTTAAAATGCATTATTTAATTGTGTTACTATCACCCATACACCTGGTCCTATAAAGCTGCACTTTATTTATAGCCATTTCAACTAATATAAGTTATTTTCCTTGTATTATAACCAGTAGTATCTTCATTATACAAATGTGATGCTTAAATATTATGTGGGATAATTGATAGCAAAATTTCTCTGATTTGGGGATATTTACATATGTATTTTCTTTTTCCCAGAGTTTAAGAATCTAAAGTATTACATTGATAATTGTTTCCTTTGTTGCAGAACTATAAGAGTAAATGGGTCCAGTAATTGGAATGACTCCAGATAAGAGAGCTGAAACCCCAGGAGCTGAAAAGATTGCAGGATTAAGCCAGATTTACAAAATGGGAAGCTTGCCTGAAGCTGTTGATGCTGCCAGGCCAAAGGCCACTCTAGTGGACAGTGAGTCAGCAGATGATGAGCTCACAAACTTGAACTGGCTTCATGAAAGTACTAATCTTCTAACAAACTTCAGCCTCGGAAGTGAGGGTCTTCCAATTGTTAGTCCATTGTATGACATAGAGGGAGATGATGTGCCATCCTTTGGACCAGCTTGCTACCAGAACGCAGAAAAAAAATCAGCAACTTCAAAGCCCCCATACTCCTTTAGTCTTCTCATTTATATGGCTATTGAGCACTCTCCAAATAAATGTTTGCCTGTCAAAGAAATTTATAGCTGGATTCTGGACCATTTTCCATATTTTGCTACTGCACCAACAGGCTGGAAGAATTCTGTTCGACATAATCTGTCCCTGAATAAATGTTTTCAGAAAGTGGAAAGAAGCCATGGCAAGGTCAGTGTTTATGAATTGTATTTGAGTGGTGGGGGAACTAATTAACATGGAGCCCTTAAAATATCTGCAAACCGGGGAGACAAAAAGTAGTCAAGTCGAATCACTTCAGCTGAACTGAATTATATTAGTTCATCATTTATTTTTGCTTGAGATGTTTTAAAATTTCTTAAATATTGATATAAATTTAGCAGAATTATGTTTTGTCTACTATAGGTACCTAGATTAGTCTTTTTATTATTTTAGCTCTTTGTTTCTGGTTTCTGTAGTGTTCTATAACTATCAGTATTTGATTCTTTATTCAATATGATAATCTCTGCCTTATAATCAAAGTATAGACCATTTAAATTAATGAAATTGATATGGTTGGGTTTAAATCTATCACCTTGCTATTTATTTGATTTTCTTTTCCACTTTTCCTGCCTTTTTTGGGTTGAGGTATTCTTCATTTTGGGTTTTGGTTTTGGTGTTTTTTTGTTTTGTTTTGTTTTTTTTTTGAGACAGTCTCCATCTGTCGCCCAGCCTGAAGTGCAGTGGCGCAATCTCCGCTCACTACAACTTCCACCTCCTGGGTTCCAGCGATTCTTGTGCCTCAGCATCCAGAATAGCTGGGACTACAGGTGTGTGCCACCATGAGCAGCTAATTTTTGTGTTTTTAGTAGAGATGGGGTTTTGCATGTTGCCCAGATGGGTTTTGGAACTCCTGACCTCAAGCACCACCCACCTTGAGCTCCCAAAGTGTTGGGATTACAAGTTTGAGCCACTGTGTCCGGCCAAGGTGTTGTGTGTGTGTGTGTTTGTGTGTTTTATGCTTCAATTTTATCTCTACTATTGGCTTATTATTTATTTATTTATTTATTTTAGTGGTTGCTATATGGTTTTCAGTATACATCTTTAATTTATCATTGGTCCACCTTCAAATAATATTACACCATTTCACTTAACTGACTCTTTACAGAAAAGGTTGCTCAGCGCCTGATGCCCTACTAGATTAATTCCTTTTGCCTGGAGAAGTTTATTTAAAATTTCTCATTATTCAGTTTTGCTGGCAATGGTTGTTTTAAACTTTTTTTGTGGTGTGTGAGTTTAGAATTCTAGGTTAACATTTTTTTATTCTGTGTATTTTAAAGATGATTTGTTGTCTTCTGGCTCCCATAGTTTCTGGTGAGAAGTCTGCTGTCATTCCTATTTTTGTTCCTCTGTATGTAATGTTTCTTTTTTTAATTGCTGTCTTCAATATTTTTTCTTTATCTCTTTATCACTGCTTTTCAGCAGTTTGATTATAACGGGCCTAGTTGTGGTGTTCTTTATTTTTATCTCGCTTTGGTTTCTCAGTGGTTCTTAAATATATGGTTTATTGCCTTTCATTAAATTTAGGAAATTTTTGCTCATTATCTCTTCAAATATTTCTTTTGCCTCACTCTTACTTTTAGGACTCCAAGTAAAAATATATTAGACCATTTGCTAGTTGTCTTACCTCTTGATTGCTTTGCCCTTCCCCAACTCTTTCTCTCTTAGTTTGGATAGTTTTATCGATTTTCTGTAGGTCCACCCTTTTTGTTCATTGTGTTCATTCTGTTGATAAGCCCCAGTGAAGGACTTCTTCACATTTTTAATTTCTAATGTTTTCATTTTCCTTTTAAAAAAGTTTCTGTCTCTGATAAAATTCCCCACTAGATCCATTTTATCTCTACTATTAATTATAGTTATTATATAATGTCTGTCAGTTTCAATATCTGGTCTGTCTCTGGGTCTGGTTTTGTTGACTGTTTTAATCTCTTGTTTTTGTATGTGTTTTATAATTTTGGATTGAATATCAGACATTGTAAAAGAATGGCAGGGATGGAAGTACATAATATTTCTACCCAGAAATAGGCATGCCTCTACTTCTGTCAGGCTGTTAGTGTGAACAGGTATTGGTCAGTCTAGTTAGTAATTGAGAAGAGTTTTGAGTGTTTGTGGTTGCAGTAATTACCGTCAGTACACCACAATCTTCAGACTCTTACAGAGATGGACTGCCAATACTTTGTGTTTAAAAGCAAGGTCTGGAGTAATAGATGATTTTTTTGTCTCGGCATTACTGCTACAACTTCATCTTCCAGCTTGTGCCACATTTGAGGGTGGGAGAGAGGTAAGATAGTTCTCCCTGTTGCCCTTCCTACAGCACTAGATTGCTATTGCTTGTTACTTGGAGCAAGGCTTTTGGAGGGGGCAGAGTGGGATCCTTGGTTCTTCTCCAGCATTAGTCTTAAACAGGCTCAGGATGCCTGTGCTTCAGGTGTGAGTCTTTCTCTGCCTCCCCGAGGAGCAGATAGTCTCTCCATCTACTCAGTATAGAGTCTAGAGCTGCATTCTTCAGTAGCAAAACGTAAACTGTTTCATGCCAGGACCATCTCACCACTGCACTTCAGCCTGGGCATTAAAGGGAGACTCTGTCTCACAAGACAAAACAAAAAACACTGGATTCAACTTTGGCCAAGTGCAGTGGCTCACACCTGTAATTCCAGCACTTTGGGAGGCTGCAACAGGTGGATCACTTGAGCCCAGGAGTTCGAGACCAGCCTGGGCAACATGGCAAAACCCTGTCTCTACTAAAATTAGAAAAATTACCTGGGCGTGGTGGTACACGCCTGTAGTCCCAGCTACTCAGGAAATGGAGGTAGGAGGATTGCTGGAACCCCTGGAGATTGCAGTGGGCCGAGATTGTGCCACTGCACTGCAGCCTTGATGACAAAGTGAGACTCTCTCAAAATAAAAAAATAATCTGGGCATGGTGGCTCGCACCTGTAATCCCAGCACTTTGGGAGGCTGAGACGGGCGGATCACCTGAGGCTGAGAATTCAAGACCAGCCTGACCCAACGTGGAGAAACCCCATCTCTACTAAAAATACAAAACATTAGCCAGGCGTGGTGGCGCATGCCTGTAATCCCACCTACTGGGGAGGCTGAGGCAGGAGAATCGCTTGAACCTGGGAGGCGGAGGTTGTGGTGAACCTAGATCGTGTCATTGCACTCCAGCCTGGGCAACAAGAGTGAAGCTCTGTCTCAAAAAAATAAATAATTAAAAATAAAAATAATAAAATGTGACAGGCTACATCCTGTGAGGTGAGATGTAATATATGAACTCTTACCTTTGGCAGAGCACAGAAATGGCAGTCGTAAAAGAATGTAATAAAAAAAAAACACCCAAATTTTAAATCAAATTATTAAAGACCAAATGTGAGCCATCATGACAGCTTAGAATCCCTGACATTCCCAGAAGAAGAGTCTGCATCCACTAGCTAGGTCTTTTTCCAGTGGCCTCCATCTAGTGCTCCAGAGGACTGCAGGCAGGCCCAGAGGTGTAAGAGAGAAACCCTTATGGATGAAGACAGATGTACAGAAACTGCCAAGGTTTAGGCAAAGATAAAGTCTAGAGTTGCATTCTTCAGTAGCCATTTATTCACATGTGGCTAGTGGTTGGCATATTGAACAGCTATAGGATATTTCTGTCATCATAAACAGTCCTTTTAGACAGTGCTGTTTTAGAGTTCAAGCCAGTTTCCTGCTCATTCCCATTATGGTAGAGAAACTCAGCCTATTATTAGTGGGAGGTCTTGGGCAAAAGTGAGTGACCATTCCCTTTCCCAATGGCAGCAGTTCTCTGTATCATCAGCAGATTTGAGCATGAGCAGATTTTCTGCCTTTCTTCTAGTGGCACATGGCACATTGCCTTATTAAATATGGGGATAGCTAGGTTTTATATTTTTCTTTTAGCAACAGCCATCCTTTGCCTGGGACTAAAATGGGCGAAGGATTTTGCCTCTTCCTCAGTGGCAGACAGCTTTTGCTTTGTATTAGAGAGGAATCTGGGATATAGGCAGATTTGTGTCTATCCTACAACACTACCTAATCTTCACCTTGTACTTGTTCAAGGTCTAGAACATGGATGATCTTTGCCTAAACTTTGGCAGATTCTGTACATCTGTCTTCATCCATAAGGGTTTCTCTCTTAGGCTTCCTGGCCTGCCTGCAGTCTTCCTCTGGAGCACCAGATGGAGTTCAGTGGAAAAAGACCTTGCCTAGTGGAGGCAGACCCTTCTTGGAATGTCAGGGATTCTCAGCTGTCATGCTAGCTCACATTTGGTCTTAAATAATTTGAATTAAAATTTGCATGGTTTTTTTTTTTCTTACATTTTTTTACTACTGCTATTTCTGTACTCTGCCAAAGGTAAGCGTTCATATGTTACATCTCACCTCACAGGATGGACCCTGTCACAATTTATTTTATTTTTTTATTTTGAGACAGAGTCTCACTTTGTCATCAAGGCTGGAGTGCAGTGGCACAGTCTTGGCCCACTGCAACCTCCGGGGATTCAAGCAATCCTCTTACCTCCATTTCCTGAGTAGCTGGGACTATAGGCGTGTACCACCACGCCCAAGTAATTTTTTCTAATTTTAGTAAAGACAGGGTTTTGCCATGTTGCCCAGGCTGGTCTCGAACTCCTGGGCTCAAGTGATTCCCTGTCTCAGCCTCCCAGAGTGCTGGGATTACAGGTGTGAGCCACTGTACTCGGCCAAAGTTGAATCCAGTGTTTTTTGTTTTGTTTTGTAAGACAGAGTCACCTTCTATTGCCCAGGCTGAAGTGCAGTGGTGAGATGGTTCCTGGCATGGAGTTTCAGTTTTAAAAAGTAAGGAGGCAAACAGTTAATCATAATACAAAATAGAAAGAAATATAATAGTAACATGAACAAAGTCAGAGAGGAGTTGATTAATTATTACCTAGTACAGTGGTCCCCAAACTTTATGGCAGTATGGACTGGTTTTGTGGAAGACAGTTTTTCTGCAGCCTGAGGTGGGGGCATAGGATACGGTTTTGGGATGAAACTGTTCGACCTCAGATCATCAGGCATTAGATTCTCATAAGGAGCGCACAACCTAGATCCCCTCACATGTGCAGTTCACAATAGGGTTCCAGCTCCTGTGAGAATCTAATGCACGGAATCTGACAGGAGGCAGAGCTCAGGTGGTAATGCTTCTCAACTTCCACTCTCCTCCTGCCCTGCGACCTGTTTCCTAAGACGCCAGAGACCTGTACCAGTCTGCAGCCTGGGGGGGTCGGGGACCCCTAACCTAAAAGATTTGGGAAATTTTTATGGAAAAGTTTGCCTTTGAAGCGTGCTTTGTGAAAAAAAGAACAGGTTTTAGAAGGGTAACATATGCCAAAGGGCAATGGTATATTCTGCTGGGAGTTTGGGGCAGTAGGCATATTCTCTGTAGGTGAGGAATATATGAAAGCAGGGTGGAAAAGCAGAGTGATCCAGAATAGAAGTGTGGTGAATATCATGCTAAATTGTTTGGACTCCAGTTTTGAGAGCAAACCAGTGAGAGTTTTCAAGCCAGGAGCATGATAGAGTTTCCCTGTATTTGACTTGTGACAGTGTGAATGATAGAGCAATATATTATCTTAAACAATATCTGAATTCATTTATCAAAGGAATATCACAGTTACTGGTACCATGCAACGAAGATAGTTTCAGTGAAGATGTGGGATTTGAACACTTTATAATCACTGCCCTCCTTATGTCTAAATCCACTGACGTCTTTTCTGTTCTTATTTAACCTAAAACTGCGTTATGTGATATGATTAGCTCTGGGAATTCATCTTTTCTTTGATTTGTGTAACACTGTGCTTAATTCTTTGTTTACTTGCCTGACTCTCCATCTTTTTCTTCTACCACTTGCCATTTAAACTTTAGTGTTCACTATTTTGTCTTTTTTGTTGATTTAGTGTTTTCTTAAATAATCTCATTAATTCCCATGGCTTAATGTGTCATCTGTAATCTAATGACTTCTAGATCTTTCTCCTGAAGCCCAGACCTGAATTTGCAACTAATTATTAGATCTGGAGGTATCTCAAATTCAGTGTGTCCAAAATTGGACTTTATTCCTCTCTCTTCTCCTAGGATCTATCTGGGTCTCTGCTAGAAATCTGACTCATCTTGGGTGCCTGTTCTTTGCAATGCCTAAGTTATTTGAATGTCAAATTTGAAAGAATTGTAGGTATTATCCTGATGAACTTCCTTATTTTATAACAAAAAAGTGAGATAAGTGGTATTAATTGATCCTGGTCTACAAAGCATGTCAAAGCCAGGGGTTAGACTCTAGAAAAAACAGTGTCTAGTAGCACCTATAAATACCTACAAGTTGCTTTCTGATTCTGGCCATTTTTTTTAGTTTCTACCATAACATTGGCCTTAGTTCAGGTCTTCCCCTCATTTCTTATCGAATTGAACTATTATATAAGTTGAGGAGTCGGCATGAAGGATTGGGTTCGGTTATGTTCCTAGATCCAGATAGATGTGTGACTTGGTAAAGACAGACTCTCTGAGCCTCATTTTTACTTCAGTTTTTGTAACTAGTAAACTTTAGTAAATATGACATACTAAATAAAAGCCAGACTTGTTAATATGGTTTTCAAGACCCTCCCCAGTTTGGCCTCTGCCTGTCTTTGCAGCTTTTTTTCTTCACTACTCCATGATCTGCCCCCACAAGACTACTTGCTATTGCAGTATACTATAAATAGTCCTTGTTTATTTTGTTCCTCTATCTACACTGCATTTTCGTAATTCACTGTCAGTGGAGATAACACTTCCTCAAAGCCCAGCTCAGAAGTCACCTCTCAAGCATTTCCTGCTTTTGTGTACTCATTTTGTGTTTTTATAGCATTCTGTTCGTTACCTTTATAATATACATATCCCAGTTATGTATAGATTTGCTTCTCCTGCTAGGGAGGATATGAGAGCTCTCTGAGGTCAAGACCTTAGTAGAATAGTCACGTGTGTGTGTGTGTGTGTGAGAGAGAGAAAGAGAGAAAGGGGAGAGTGGTATTATTTAATAACCTTTTAAAAGCTCAGCGTCTTTTTTTTTCATCTTAATGCATAATTCTCTTTAATTGTGATGTGGATGAACATTTAGGATTCTAATTTTTTTTTTTTTTTGAGACAGAGTCTCGCTCTGTCGCCCAGGCTAGAGTGCAGTGGCGCACTCTCGGCTCACTGCCAGCTCTGCCTCCCAGGTTCATGCCATTCTCCTGCCTCAGCCTCCCGAGTAGCTGGGACCACAGGTGCCCGCCACCACACCCGGCTAATTTTTTGTATTTTTAGTAGAGACAGGGTTTCCTGTTTTAGCCAGGATGGTCTCGATCTCCTGACCTTGTGATCCGCCCACCTCAGCCTCCCAAAGTGCTGGGATTATAGGCATGAGCCACCACACTTGGCTGGTTTCTAATTTTTTGTTATAAACACTGCTACAGTGAAAATCATCTCCCTATCCTTCATTCTCTTTGCCTTCTTTGAAATTGATCCCCCCTTTATTCGTTTTCGTCTATTGCTTTGGTATTGTTATCCTTTTTTTTAAACACTATACGTATTTCATAATTATTTTGTATAGTCTCTGTTTAAATTTACCCTTATAGTTACCAGTGTCATTGTTTGCTATTGTTTATGCATTTAGAATTTCCTTAGTGATTTTGTTCTTGAATTGTGTCACTTAATTCTTTTATACTTTTAGAACTATTGTGTTTATACTTATGATGGTACATAAAAGGTAACCATCTACTAGGTACTTAGAAATATAGGCAGGGATAGAGGTGATGTGGCGAGATTACAGCTCTAAGTTTGGAATTTATCAGCATTGCTTCTGAGTGGAAGAATCTAGGAAAAATATGGTGTAATGAAGCCAAGGAAGCTAAGCTTAAGTGTGAATAGCCAAGAGTGTCAAATATTGCAGAACACTTGAAAATGATTGGCTAAGTTGTTGAAAAAGTAGCAGCCAAAGGATTAGGATTCAAAATACATAAGAAGTGCTCGCTGGTTGGGCGCAGTGGCTCACGCCTGTAATCCCAGCACTTTTGGAGGCCGAGGCGGGTGGATCACAAGGTCAGGAGGTCAAGTCCAGCCTGGCCAACGTGGTGAAATCCCATCTGTATTAAAAATACAAAAATTAGCCGGGCGTGGTGCTACGTGCCTGTAATCCCAGCTACTTGGGAGACTGAGGCAGGAGAATCGCTTGAACCCAGGAGGCGGAGGTTGCAGTGAGCCAAGACCACGCCACTGCACTCCAGCCTGGCAATAAAGTGAGACTCCATCTCAAAAAAAAAAAAAGTGCTGTGCTGATAAATGTTTTAACAACTGTCTAGGGATGGGCTGTTTAGCTTTTGCAGATTTCCATAGTGTAATATTTCCATCATGGCCAATTTCAAACTACCAACATCATGTCATTAAATGTGGAGTTGAGAAGCGATGTTTACTATCAACAGTATACCATTACATAGAAGAAACTCATAATTCAATAAGAAAATGAAAATCTAATAGAAAAATGGGCAAGTATATGAATAGGCAGTTCACAGGGGAGGAAACAAATAGGCAATAAACATAAAGATGTTTATCTTACTAGTAATGTGTGTAAGGGACATACAAATTAAAAGAACAAAAAATGCTTTTTTATCAGAATTCAAAAATTTTAAATATTTGATAATATCAAATCAGATGGGGACATGAGTAAATATTGATACTTTCACACCATTGATAGGAGTATGTTAATATGGCCATTCTTGAGGGCACCCTGGCAGTAGTTACTAGAATTAGAAATGGGCTCTCCTTTGATCTAGCAGATCATATTCTGATTTCTCCCCTAGAGTAGCATTCATACTTGTACACAAGAAGATGTGTGTGAAAATATTCACAGTGGTATTATTTTTAGTAAAATTTACGAAACCATATGTCCACTGGTATGATTTGTGTTAGTACTCAAAAGGGAATTGGTCGCTTCCATAATTTTTAAATGTATACATTTTTAATGTAATTAACCTGAGTGTTTTGAATTTTCAGAGAAAGGAAGAAATTAAGAAAGTAAGAGCTAGAGAATGGGAAAGGATGTAGTCCAGAGTATAGGTAGAATTTGATAAAGAAAAGGAGAGAAATCATCTTACAATTTTAAAAAAGGGATAAATATAGAAATGGTAATATATTGGCATAAAAATTAGCAAGCTGTCACCACAAGTCAGGGTTGGGGGGAAGGAACTTGTAAATCGTCTTCAAAAAAATCAGTTAACTATTTTGCCTAAATGTCTGAGTTTTAGACAGAAAGAGATACATTCAAGTAGATTTGGGAATACATGTGGATTTTTTTTTTTTTTTTTTTGGTGAAACGTTTCTTGGGTCAGTGACAGAATGACAGTATTTTTCTTCCAATCTGTGGAAGTCAAATAAATTATACTTAGTTGCATTAAATGTTGGAATTGGATTTGGCAAGCTTGACAACACTTTTCTGATGAATGGCTGTTATCTAGAGATGATAATCCCAATCGAAGGTAGAGTGGCAAGGTCTAGATCAAACTATGAAGTGGTAATGATACTCAGCCAGCTGATACAGCTGCTGATTAGATTTTTTTCTCCCTATCATCAGTACCATTTTTACCCTTCTGAAAAGACAGTCTAATAATCCTGGTTTGGTATTTATTGGTCTCTGGATTTTAAATTTGTTAAAGTTACATATGGTTGTCTTTTGTTTTGGTTCAGCTTGCTTTGGTTGGGGCTTTATGTTTTAAATGTTAACATCTGGCTGGGCACAGTGGCGCGTACACCTGTAATTCCAGCACTCTGAGAGGCTGAGACACGAGAATCACTTGAACCTGAAGGCAGAGGTTGCAGTGAACCAAGATCGTGCCACTGCATCCAGCCTGGATGACAGAGCAAGACTCTGTCTCAAATTTAAAAAATAAATAAAAATTGGCCAGTCGTGGTGGCTCACACCTGTAATCCCAACACTTTGGGAGCCTGAGGTAGGTGGATCACTTGAGGTCAGGAGTTCGAGATCAGCCTGGCCAACATGGTGAAACCCCATCTGTACTAAAAATACAAAAATTAGCCAGGCATGGTGGTGCACACCTGTAATCCCAGCTACATGGGAGGCTGAGGCAAGAGAATTGCCTGAACCTGGGAGGCGGAGGTTGCAGTGAGCTGAGATCGCGCCACTGCACCCCAGCCTGAGTGACAGAGCAAGACTCTGTCTCAAAAAAAAAAAAAAAAAGGTTAACATCCAAGTCTTGTATGTATTCTTCTAAATTTTTATAAAGCCCAACTTAAACATTATTACTGTGAAATTTTAGCTGGGAAACATGGAATTAAAATTTTTCCTAGTGTGGTAAAATTTTAATCAGTTAATTATTTTTAACTCAGAGGTTCTAAAAGCCACTGAAAATCATTACCACTTTATAATTTTGTCTAGGCCTTGCCATTTTGCCTTCTTTTTGGTATTAGACAAGGTGAGCAACTCTATTAAAATACACAGATATAATGAACGTTGCCTCTTCTCCCAATCTAGTCTTTACAACTTCTGTTAAGTCTTTTCAAAGTTCACCTTTTAGTATATTCAAAATTTCTTCAAAACCTTTAGCAGTTCTCTACTAAGTTCAGAAGTCTTAGAGTTCTAAAATGCGAAATAATAAAATGAGAGAATGCTCATTTCCTGTTTCCGTTGCACAGAAGACCATTTTGTTAAAGGCAAATTTAGTTTTAAACAGTACTTCTAAAACTTTTATTATTTGTATTCTCTCATCGAAGCTCAGTAATATAGGAGCAAAGGTTTTAAGTGGAAAATTAGTTAAAATAAGTTTCTTTTGCTGTGGACTCTAAAATGTAGATTAGTAAATACAGAGTTTTATCTCTTGTTCATGATAGTTCATGAACAGACCCAGTGAAAGGAAGTGCTGCCATGGTAACATAAACCAGACTGTTACTTGAGACCATACTCAAGATACTTAACTGCCCTGAAACTGCACGTTTTCAATACCAGTTTTTCCAATTTGCTGTTTCAAGGAAATAGCAACTCCACTGTGATCAAAACAATTTGCAGTCCCCTCGCAATAGAATTTGAAAAGTGGACTTGAACTAAACAATTTCTAGGAGTGTAATCTCAGGAATTCCAAGGTAGAGCGTGGCTAGCATTATTAAAATAATTGTCTTGGTCTTGTATGAAAAGTAACGCATGCGTATCTTTTCTATATGAAACTGAATTGGCTTTGGGGCAAAAGGTGTTATAGGTGCTAACAAAAGGTGTTATAGGTGCTAATTAATTCTTTTTTTTTTTTTAAGACACTTGTTTCCCTCTGTCACCCAGGCTGGCCTCAGCCTCCTGAATAGCTGAGACTGTAGGCGCACACCACCACACCAGGCAAATTTTTCTATTTTTGTAGAGACAGAGTTTTGCTATGTTGCTTATGCTGGTCTTGAACTCCTGAGCACAAGCAATCATCTGCACCGGCTTCCCAAAGTGCTAGGATTAAAGACGTGAGCCACACCTGGCCTGGTGCTAACATTTTCCCTGTCATCAAAACACATTTATCATTTGGTCCAGGTAACTGAACATATAGCTAAGTTAAGTTTCATTTAATCCAAAAATACATTTGTAAAACTTGTCTTTTCTTGAAAAGAAAAAAAAGAAAATATCAAATACTTGTTCAGTATAGTTAATGTGATATCTTGCTGCTAAACACCAGAGAAAAGTTTCTGCTGATAATCCGATGTGTTTCTTTCCTTATGACAGTGTGGTATGACAGCCATGGTTTTTCTCTTCCTTCATGACAGTGTGGTATGACAGCCATGGTTTTTCTGTTTATAGACATTGCCAGCATGGTAAAAAACTGCCTTACACTCAATTGCTACACCTTTCCACAGGCAAAATGTTTTATTCTCTCCTAAATTTATTTTATCCCTTGTTTTTTTACCATCTAACTTTTGCCTTTTTTTCAAAACTAATTGGTTTTTTCTTATTGTTGGTTTTTTTCCAAAATTCCCTCCTCTGTGGAAAGTAAAGGAGTAGGAATATACCATTATTCAACCAACATGCTGCAAACCCTTACGTATGTCACTTTCAGAATGGCCCCTTAATATTCACCTATTTTGCAGCTCTGTCTCTTGCGGATAAATCCTCTTATTTGAATCTCATTACAATTCAGTGAAGTGGACTGCATTGTTGTTTTACTTTACAGATAAAATGTAAATGAGAAGTCTGAGTCTCAAAAATTAAATGATTTGCCCAATATCACATAGCCAGTCAATAAGTAGTGATAGGGACCTCGGTTTTTGAACCTATGTAACAGTGTTCTTTCATTTTGCCATTCAGCTATAAAAATTATGACAAAATATTCAGAGATAAAAGAGCCTCAGTAATAGACTAATATTACCTTGAAAAAGACTGTGGGAAATGGAAGGACTCTGGAGATCATCACATTAAATCTTAATAGCAATCATAATAGCTTATATCATAGGAGATTTCATACATGCAAAAAGGAGTGTGAGAATGGGAAACAAGTAAATTTTGTTATCTAAATCATTGTTAATGTAGTCGTAAAGGTAATTTAAATTTTAAGAAAGAGTTTTTGAAGTAAAAAAGGCATAATATAAAACCAGAAACTAATAACATTTGAACCTCACTAATCTTGTGAGTCAGAGGAAGGTGACTTTTAGTCGCTACAGTGCACACATAGCAAGCTCACTTCAACCTTAGTTTCATACTCAAAAGGTACTAGAGATTATTTCCCCCTGCACGTTTATTTAAAACATTTAGACACTGACTGTTTATGTATAAAAGTTCCTAGTTATTCTTGTGCATTTTATTCTAGGTTAATGGAAAAGGTTCCTTATGGTGTGTTGATCCGGAATATAAACCCAATCTTATCCAGGCACTGAAGAAGCAACCTTTTTCTTCAGCATCTTCGCAAAAGTAAGGATCTTCCATATAACTGTCAGTGGTGATTTATAGGATTTCATTGTGTGAGACGGAGAAACTTAAAGGTCTAGGGTATTTTGTTTCTGTTTTTTTATTGTATAAAGAAGTATTTATGTTTTATTTAGTTTTTGGTTTTGTTTCTTTTTGTTGTTTTGTGAGACCAAGTCTTACTCTGTCACCTAGGCTAGAGTGCAGTAGCGAGATCTCGGCTCACTGCAACCTCTGTCTCCCAGGTTCAGGTGATCCTCCCGCCTTGGCCTCCCTATTAGCTGGGACTAAAGGCACGCACCACCACTCCCAGCTAATCTTTGTCTTTGTAGTAGAGACGGGGTTTCACCATGTTGACCTGGCTGGTCTCCAACTCCTGACCTCAAGTGATCTCCCATCTCTGCCTCCCAAAGTGCTGGGATTACAGGCATGAGCCACCATCCTTGACCCGTTGTTTCTTTTCTTTCTTTTTTTTTTTTTTAACAAGTCTTTATGGATAAGACATTAGCCTAAGTTAGTTTTCCTTATGGTCTAATTTGTGTTTCTAGAAAACAGGAAATTGGTTAGTTGAGAACATACACTCTGGGAAATATAGTCAGTACTGAATATGTTATAAATAAACCCTAAAGAAAGTTGTAATATAATTTCAGCTACAAACAGATCAGATCATTTTAATTGTCTGCAATACGAATGCTAACCTAAAAATGAAGGAAATTAAAAATATATTTAAAATTTTTTAATAAGATGATTAAGTTTGTCATAACATTTTATATACATATGTAGGTTTCTTTTCTATTTTAGGGGTTTTTTTCATAGTACTTATAAAATATTTGAAAAGTATGTTCAAGTCTAAAATTTTAAATGTTTGGCAAATAAAATAATGCTT
This sequence comes from Rhinopithecus bieti, assembly GCF_001698545.2. Taxonomy (NCBI): domain Eukaryota; kingdom Metazoa; phylum Chordata; class Mammalia; order Primates; family Cercopithecidae; genus Rhinopithecus; species Rhinopithecus bieti. Next base: position 617,543 of record NW_016804504.1, read on the forward strand.
TGAACTTTGTTTTATTGTTTCTGGTAAATATAATTGTACTGTATTTGCTTATAATTTTCCTTGGCTTTGTTTTCAATCCCAGTAACCCCTATTGATCATCTAGCTTCCTCATTTTAAGTTAAATCTGAAAATACCCTGACCTTCTTAAATCTGATTTTGTTTCCTTTTCTAAAGCAGACTTTAGAGTCTTCTACAATTTATTATCTACCTTCATTTGAACTGAGAATCCCAGATTTGGTTAAATTACTTCAAGGGTAGTTTATAATGGCTAACTTGTTTTTTTTAAAATTTAAAAGATTTTAATAAAGTGATAAATGGAAATTTTTAAGCATATGCACAAAAGTAGAGAAAAAGTTATAATGAACTCCCAGCTGCAGCAATCATCAACATTTCATATAGTGGTTAATTTGAATTATTAAAGTATCATTAGATAACTTGCAGAGGAGTGGTTGTAGCTGAAATACAGTAAATAGCTGGGAAGGCTAAAGCTGAAATATCAGTAATACATTCACTCACTGAGATTTTAAGCTTTTTTACCATATTTGTAGATTAGATGGATCATTATCAAAAGAATAACTGAGGATTTATCTTTATGAAATGAAACCTAGAAAAGAAGTTACCAGATTTTATATTCTCATTTGGAAATTGATATCTTTATTAATTAATTTTGGTTATTATGAGGCATTCTAAATAATAATTTAGAAACTAATGGTAAGTTCTATTGATGTTCACCTATGTGTTTTACATAGCTGCGTTGGTTTTTTCTTTAACTGAAGATTAAGCCTGGGCAACAGGGCGAAACCCTGTCTCTACCAAAAATACAAAAATTAGCTGGGCATGGGTAGTGCACACCTGTGGTCCCAGCTACTCAGGAGGGTGAGGTGGGAGGATCGTTTAAGCCTGGGAGGCAGAGGTTGCAGTGAGCCAAGATGGTGCCACTGCACTGCAGCCTGGGTGACAGACTGAGACCCCATCTCAAAAAAAAAAAAAAAGATTATATGAAAGAATTGGCACCATTTTTTCTAAACCATCACAAATATATTTTGCTGTCTTTGATATATTGCACTCTCATGTTTCTATCTTTTAGCCTTAATTATAAGTTTAAATGTTAAAAGTGATCTTGTGGCTTTAAAACAAGATAAAAACTGTGGTTGGGCGAGGTGGCTCAAGCCTGTAATCCCAGCACTTTGGTAGGCCGAGGCCAGTGGATCATCTGAGATTGGGAGTTTGAGACCAGCCTGGCCAACATGGTGAAACCCTGTCTCTACCAAAAATACAAAAATCAGCTGGATATGGTGGCACGTGCCTGTAATCCCAGCTACTCGGGAGGCTGAGGCAGGAGAATTGGCTTGAACCCAGGAGGCAGAGGTTGCAGTGAGCCGAGATGGCGCTGCTGCACTCCAGCCTGGGCAACAGAACGAGACTCTGTCTCAAAAAAAAAAAGATAAAACCTACAACATAAGGGTTATATATAACCATTGACTTTAAACCCTTAATATAAAATGAAACATTTTCCCCTTCATGTTGTTTGGCAAAATAACAGTTCCATCTGACATGCTTTTTTGTAGCCTTGCATATAAGAACTTGTAAGTCTGAGGAAAAGAGTGAGATACAGTATATGTAAAACTATGAATAGGAAATAAACTTTTAAGTTCTTTAACAAATAGATTTTTTCATACTATCATAAATTCCAAAGAAGAGAAGTAGTTTTTCCCAAAAATATTTTCATTCCTGGATTTAAAAAAGAACTGTTGATGTCTTCCCATGAATATAGAAAGTTTAATTTTATATTTATTAATAAAATCAGGAACATACCTGTTTGCTGTCAGTACCAAGTGTTCCTTAACCATGTGTTTTGGTAAATCCTTTTATTTCTGTGGTAATACCTGTATTAGTATTATATCAAACTTAAGCATCCAATACAAAACCAAACAGTAACTATTATGTATTATCTATTGTTCCAGGCATTTTAAATGCATTATTCTTATTTAATTATCACAACAGCCTGTGTGGGAGATTTAATTATTCCTGTTTTACAGATGAAAAAACTAAGAGATTAATTATTTTGCCTAAGAACATCCAAATAGTTGTGATTTAATTTTGGCTCCTGTGCCTTTTCTGCTTTGGCAGACTTTCTAAATTGAGTAGTATTAGCAAAGAAAACAAGGTAATAGTTTGTTTTTTATGGTACAAATTAGCTGTATTTGTGACTAAGTTGTGTAACAAGTGAAATAGTTGGGTGCGAGTGGCTCACGCCTGTAATCCCAGCACTTTAGGAGGCCAAGGCAGGTAGACTCCTTGAGCCCAGGAGTTTGAGACAGCTTGCACAACATGGTAAAACCCTTTCTCTACCCAAAAAAATACAAAAATTAGCCAGACATGGTGGTGCATGGTCGTGGTCCCAGCTACTCAGGCAGCTAAGGTGGGAGGATCACTTGAGCCCAGAAAGTTAAGGCTTTAGTGAGCTAAAATCACGCCACTGCACTCCAGCCTGGGCAACAGAGTAAGAGAGAACCTGTCAAAAATTAGGGGAAAAAAAGTGAAGTAAAAATTTTTATAAGCACATTTGCTTTTCTTTTGTTTTCAGTGGTTCTTTATCACCTCACTATTTAAGCTCTGTACTCAAGCAGAACCAGATGCGAACCCTCAGAGGTATGTGTGAATATCAGTACAGTCATGCACCACACAACAATCTTTTGGTCAACAATGGGCTGTGCATATGATGGTGGTCCCCTAAGATTATAATGGAGCCGAAAAATTTCTATTGCCTGGTGACCTGGTAGCTTGTTGTAACATTGTGGCACATTTACTGAAGTTTGTGGTGATACTGGTGCAAGCAGACTCACTGCACTGCTAGTCATGTGAAAGTATAGCATGTAGTTATGTACATACATTAATACTTGATAATGGTAATAAACAACTGTGTCACTAGTTTGTGTATTTACTGTACTTTTTACTGTTATTTTTGAGTATACCCCTTCCACTAATTAAAAAAAGTTAACTATAAAAGCCTCACGCAGGTCCTTCAGGAGGTGTTGTAGAAGAAGGTATTGTTATAGGAAGATGACAGCTCCATGTATTTATTGTCCCTAAAGACCTTCCAGCGGGACAAAATGTAGAGGCAGAAGACAGTGATATTGATCTTGACCCTGTGTATGCTCAGGTTAACGTGTGTATTTGTGTCTTTGTTTTAACTAAAAGTTAAAAAAATGTTAATTTAAAATAGAAAAAAGCTTATAGGTTATAAGTAAAATATTTTATACTGCTGTATTATGTATTTTATGCTGTTATTACAAAAGAGTAAAGTTTAAAAAATTAAAAGTCAAGTAAAAGGTTACAGTAAACTAAGGTTAATGTATTGTTGAAGAAAGAAAATCAATTTAGTGCAGCCTAAGTGTATAGTGTTTATAAAGTCTACAGTAGTGTACAGTAATGTCCTAGGCCTCTACATTCACTCACCACTCACACTCTCTGACTCACCCAGAGCAATTCCGGTCCTTTAAGCTTCATTCATGGTAAGTACCCTATACAGGTGTACCATTTTAAATATTTGTGTAGTGTTTTGTTGTGCCCCTTTTTTTCCCCTGGCAGAAACTAATAGAGCATTTACTGTACCTTTTCTATGTTTAGAGACACAAATACCATTTGTGATACAATTGCCAATAGTATTCAGTACAGTAACATGGTGTACAGTTTTGTAGCTCAGGAGCAATCCTAGGTGTGTAGTAGGCTGTACGATTTAGGTTTGTGTTAAGCACACTCTAGGATGTTCACACAGTGACAAAATCACATAACAGTACATTTCTCAGAACATATTCCCTTCATTAAACAAAGCATGACTGCATTTTTTTTTTTTTTTTTTAAGAGATGGCGTCTTGCCGTGTTGCCCACACTGGTCTTGAATGCCTGGGCTCAAGTGATCTCCTGCCTAAGCCTCCCAAGTAGGTGGGACTACAGGCACACATGACTGTATTTTAAATCATAAAAAATTCAGATAAAAATTCGGGGTGTTTTGTTGTTGCCATTTAACATTTTCTATTTTAAAAGTATTATATATTTGTTATAGGAGATTTGGGCAATAAAAACATTTATAAAAGAGAAAGTAAAGTCATTTATACCATTGTTAATATTTTGTTTTATATTTATTTATTTATTTATTTATTTATTTATTTATTTATTTATTTTGAGACAGGTTCTCACTCTGTCACCCAGGCCAGAGGGCAGTGGCACAGTCCATGACTCACCACAGCCTCAAAATCCTGGGCTCAAGCCATCCTCCCATCTCAGCCTCCCAAGTAGCCAAGACTACAGGTGCCATCACACCTGGCTAATTTTATTGTTAACATTTTGATATAGTTCCTTTGGGGTTTTTTTGATGCCATATATGTGAATAGATACATTTGCATGCATGTATGTACAGGGACACATACATAAACACACACATACTTTTTCTCCAAATACTAGATTCACACTGTGTATATAGTTTTGTATCCCATTTCCATTTATTTTTATGTGTATTTTTCATTGAAAATAGGATTCAATTTTTTAGTAATATCAGTAGAATTATTACCTTTTCAGGTCTATCTTAGACTAGAATAGGGGTTGGCAAACTATGGCCATGACCATATCTGGCCTGCCATCTGTTTTTGGGTGTCCCATGAGCTAAGGATTGTTTTACATTTGTAAAATGGTTGGAGAAAACAAAATCAAATAACAGTAACATTTCAAGACTATGAAAATTAGTTGCAACAGAGACCTACATATTATATCCTGGGTTTTGCCTCTTAGCATGCAAAGCCTAAAATGTTTACCTTCTGACCCTTTACTGAAGAAGTTTGTCATCCCTTGAATTAGAGTATACTTGAAGATATTTCTCCTATAGGTTATTTAATCTGAAGAACTTTAATTTTAAAAGGTAGTAAGTTGACTTTTTAAAAATGTATCAAAATTCTGAATTGGTGGGGTTTTTTCTTCTTGTAGATTAGTAATATAGTAAAATCAGTTTTTCTAGTGTTGCTTTGGAGCCTAGAGACATTTTCATAACCTTTAAAAATAGAAAATTTCAGGTGAAAACCTTTCTGTGTATCAAATATTTTGGCTCTTTGGAACTATACTAAACTGAGCCTCAGAAGCAGTGTGCTGATATCTTTTAAAATAAAGGAGGAAAAGAATATGAAAAAGTTCTAGAGAACCCTGCAAAGAAGTTAAATGGGTAGGGGATCTGTTTCAGATAATGTTCTGTCTTAACATAAGACAAATATCTGTGTTCCTGTTACCGACATCAGTAANTTTTTCTAGTGTTGCTTTGGAGCCTAGAGACATTTTCATAACCTTTAAAATAGAAAATTTCAGGTGAAAACCTTTCTGTGTATCAAATATTTTGGCTCTTTGGAACTATACTAAACTGAGCCTCAGAAGCAGTGTGCTGATATCTTTTAAAATAAAGGAGGAAAAGAATATGAAAAGTTCTAGAGAACCCTGCAAAGAAGTTAAATGGGTAGGGGATCTGTTTCAGATAATGTTCTGTCTTAACATAAGACAAATATCTGTGTTCCTGTTACCGACATCAGTAAATGTAGTTTCTCTTTACATTTAGGTATTGCCAAAATGCCTTTATCTTTGTATTGCCTCAAAAAAGTCTGAGACTTACTCTCTAAAGCTTAGTTTATATACATATTTTGAGAACATTTTCTTTGTGAATTCTGGAGTTTACTTAAAATCTTTTCTTGCTCTTGTTCTGTTCTATCCAAATTCTTTCTTTGGGGAACAGACATTTCCACGAGTTTCTCCTGCTAATTTCAGCTACATGTTTTTCATTATTAGGGCACAGGTACTTCTTCTTCATCTAATGACTTATACATGTTATGCAACATCTCTCTAATGCTACCAGCACCTTACCTCCCCTATATGCATGGGTCTTAGGCCTGTTCCTCCAGTAATAATTAACTTAGTAGGGAGGTGGTTGGTATTCTAGGTTAAAACAAATGCACATCTGTCCTGGAATATAATACAAAATTCTCCATGAATTTTAAGGGGAAAAAACACAAAACCTCACAAAAATTTAGGAAATTTTATTTTTGAACTTGGTTGTTTTGGGGTGTATTTCTGAGGAAATTTTCTGTTGCCTCTTTATATTATTTCTAGAGAGAAGTTTAAGAAACACTAAGTGGATTAGACATTCATTACAGCTAATACTGTTGAGCCTCCTGCCAGACTCCTTGTGCCAGAAACTGTTGTAGGTTCCTTGGGATATGCATAGATGAGGTCTGCTCTTAGAAAATATATACTTTGGCTGGGCACAGTGGCTCATGCCTGTAATCCCAGTACTTTGGGAGGCCAAGGTAGGTGGATCACATGAGGTCAAGAGTTCGAAACCAGTCTGGCCAACATGGTGAAACCCCATCTCTCCCCATCTCTACATGTGGTGGCACATGCATGTAATCCCAGCTACTCGGGAGGCTGAGGCAGGAGAATCACTTCAACTCAGGAGGCAGAGATTGCAATGAGCAGAGATTGTGCCACTGCACTCCAGCCTAGGCGACAGAGTGAGACTCCATCTCAAAAAAAAAAAAAAAAAAAAAATTGGTGGAGAACACCTGATTATCAATGATTTGTCCAAGATACAACCTCAAACTCTGTGGAACAAAAGTTCTCCCTGGCAGAGAGAATCATAACAATAGAGAAAGTTGTCTGGCAGTTGCTAGGAATCTGTCTGGCATGTTGATATAGACCAGGTAGATGTGGTCATTAGCCCATGTTGATGTAGACCAGGTAGATGTGGTCATTAGCGTGGCAAAGCAAATATAGAAGTTTAAGAGCTTATTTAGCATAATAAGGACTTTGAACATCCTCCTCTGCCTAAAACAATTAATAAGCCTTATTATCTAATTTAATCCTTAAAACAACCTTTGGCCAGGCGCGGTGGCTCAAGCCTGTAATCCCAGCACTTTGAGATGCCGAGGCGGGCGGATCATAAGGTCAGGAGATCGAGACCATCCTGGCTAACACGGTGAAACCCCGTCTCTACTAAAAAATACAAAAAAAAAATCTAGCCGGGCGAGGTGGCGGGCGCCTGTAGTCCCAGCTATTCGGGAGGCTGAGGCAGGAGAATGGCATGAACCCGGGAGGCGGAGCTTGCAGTGAGCTGAGATCTGGCCAGTGCACTCCAGCTTGGGTGACAGAGCGAGACTCTGTCTCCAAAAAAAAAAAAAACGACCTTCTGAGGTATTGCTGCCCCTCTTTTACAAATAAGCAAACTGAACTTCAGGGAGATTAAGTAACTTCTCAAGGTCACACAACTCGTAAGTGGCAAAGAAGGATTCAGATTCAATAATTCCAATTTCAAAGCCTGACTCCTACTAGATAAGTGGCACTGGGAGACCTGCTGAAGAACTTTAAATAGTGAAGTGACATTGTCAGTTTTATGTTTTATAAAGATCACTTAGGTGTTATGGTTGGCCTCCAATATTAAAACATATATTCATCTAACACTTCACAGAATCATTTACTGGTCATTATATTAGAGCTACCTTTAGACATATAAGACTAAGGCGAGAGATCAGGCTTAGAACTCCAGAAACTACTATCAGCCTAAACAGGTGCAACAGTGTGTTTGTTGTCTCTTGATCAACTTACAATAACTAATTTTATGTGACAATATCAGTGTTACAGCATTGTATAATAGATAGCAGGAGACACAGGATTCTCATATTGAGATAGCAGAACAAATTTTTTTTTGGTTAATAGTTTGGTTTGTCTGCATTTTCAGCGGAGGTACTGGGTTCATCTCACTAGGGAGTGCTGGACAATCGGTGCTGGTCAGCTGCTGCAGCCCGACCAGCCAGAGCTGAAGCAGGGCGAGGCATCGCCTCACCTGGGAAGCGCAAGGGGGAAGGGAATCCCTTTTCCTAGCCAGGGGAACTGAGACACATAATACCTGGAAAATCGGGTAACTCCCACCCCAATACTGCGCTTTACCAAGGGTCTTAGCAAACGGGCACACCAGGGGATTATATCCCACACCTAGCCGGGAGGGTCCCATGCCCACGGAGCCTCCCTCATTGCTAGCACAGCAGTCTGCGATCTAACGGCAAGGCAGCAGTGAGGCAGGGGGAGGGGCGCCCACCATTGCTGAGGCTTAAGTAGGTAAACAAAGCCACTGGGAAGCTCAAACTGGGTGGAGCTCACAGCAGCTCAAGGAGGCCTGCCTGTCTCTGTAGACTCCACCTCTGGGGACAGGGCACAGCTAAACAACAACAACAACAAAAAAGCAGCAGAAACCTCTGCAGACGCAAACGACTGTGATAGCTTTGAAGAGAGCAGTGGATCTCCGAACACGGAGGTTGAGATCTGAGAACAGACAGACTGCCTGCTCAAGTGGGTCCCTGACCCCTGAGTAGCCTAACTGGGAGACATCCCCCACTAGGGGCAGACCGACACCCCACACCTCATACGGTGGAGTACAACCCTGAGAGGAAGTTTCCAAAGCAAGAATCAGACAGGTACACTCACTGTTCAGCAATATTCTATATTCTGCAGCCTCTGCTGCTGATACCCAGACAAACAGGGTCTGGAGTGAACCTCAGGCAATCTCCAACAGACCTACAGCTCAGGGTCCTGACTGTTAGAAGGAAAACTAACTAACAGGAAGGACACCCACACCAAAACCCCATCAGTACGTCACCATCATCAAAGACGAGAGGCAGATAAAACGACAAAGATGGGGAAAAAGCAGGACAGAAAAGCTGGAAATTCAAAAAACAAGAGTGCATCTCCCCCTCCAAAGGAACGCAGCTCATCGCCAGCAATGAATCAAAGCTGGACGGAGAATGACTTTGACGAGATGAGAGAAGAAGGCTTCAGTCCATCAGACTTCTCAGAGCTAAAGG
>NW_016804504.1:630591-672030 GCF_001698545.2 Rhinopithecus bieti
CATGTGTCTTTGTAGTAGAATAATTTATAATCCTTTGGGTATATACCCAGTAGTGGGATGGCTGGGTCATATGGTACATCTAGTTCTAGATCCTTGAGGAATTGCCATACTGTTTTCCATAATGGTTGAACTAGTTTACAATCCCACCAACAGTGGGAGTCTTGCTCTGTTATCCAGGCTGTAAGTGCAGTGGCACGATCTCCACTCGCTGTAACCTCCACTTCCTAGGTTCAAGTGATTCTCCTGCCTCAGCCTCCCAAGTAGCTGGGATTACAGTCACGTACGACCTCACCCGGCTAATTTTTGTATTTTTAGTAGAGACAGGGTTTCACCATGTTAGCCAGGCTGGTCTCAAACTCCTGACCTCAAGTGATCCACCCACCTCGGCCTCCCAAAGTGCTGGGATTACAGGCCTGAGCCACCCTGCTTAGCCAAATTCACAATTTTGACACAGTTTTGTTTGAACCAGTTATGAAATCAGTAGCATGTTTGAAACTACCAAATTTTGGTTCCTTATGAACTGGATATGTTAGATAATACAGCTAATAGTGATATTGTTTTTAAAAACAGAGCCACCTTTAAAATAGCATAAAGTACTTTATCAATGAAAAAATATCATTATGAAGTGTTTTCAAATGTGACAATAAACAAATGAGTCTTCAGTTTAAATTTAATAGCAAAATTGACTGAGCACGGTGGTTCATGCTCGTAATCCCAGCACTTCGGGAGGCTGAGACTCCCTCAGGAGTTCAAGACCAGCCTGGGCAACATGGTGAAACCCCATATCTACAAAAAATATGAAAATTAGCTGGGCGTGTCGGTGCACACCCGTGGTTCCAGCTACACGAGAGGCTGAGATGGGCAGATCACTTGAACCTGGGAGGTGGAGGTTGCAGTGAGCCATGATTGCACCATCGCACTCCAGCTTGGACAACACAGTGAGACCCTGTTGATAAACAACAAACCAATCAACAAAACAGATTGGGTACTATAATTAAAAATTGTAAGTTCTACCCAGAGAATTTTTATTCCCTTTGTTCTATGAAGCTCAATATTGTACCTTGGACAAATCATTGATAATCAGGTGTTCTCAATTATGATGGTGTTTTGGGTTATTTCTCTGTTGCTTATTTTTAATATTGAAGTTAAACTTTTTTTCACAGTTAATTGGCAAGGCATTGTAGGAAGCATATTTATAAATGTTTTAAATAAGATACAGGCAAAATTCTTTTGTAAAGAAGTGTTTGGTTTCACAAAGTTAATTTCATGTTGGAGAATTCAAATTAATTTGGCTATAGTAAGTTATCTACAATAAAAAAATACATTTAAGGAGTATTTTTTCGTACCATTCTACTGTTATAGTAACAGTACTTAATTTTGTTATCACTTTAAAATATTCAGAAATGGTGTTCACGTAGCTTTCTTATGTTATCAGGATAAGCCTCTTAATCGGTTTTAGGTGTTGTGTTTCAAAAATATTTCCTTGAATCATAATGGATGCTTGTTAAAAGAAGTCACGTTAGGCCGGGGAGGGGACTCATGCCTGTAATCCCAGCACTTTGGGAGGCCAAGGCTGGTGGATCATCTGAGGTCAGGAGTTTGAGACCAACCTGACCAACATGATGAAACCCCATCTCTACTAAAAATACAGAAATTAGCTGGCATGGTGGCAAGTGCCTGTAATCCCAGCTACTCAGGAGGCTGAGGCAGGAGAATCACTTGAACCCAGGAGGCAGAGGTTGCAGAGAGCTGAAATGGCACTGTTGCACTCCAGCCTGGACGACAAGAGTGAAACTCCATCTCAAAAAAAAGAAGTCAAGTTAGAGATACACTAATTTTTTAGTAAGTAGATTTTATAGGTGCTTCATTTATAAGACAAAGTTTCTGTAATTGGTTTCTCATTATAATGTATTTCCTTGTTAGATTATTTTACCATCACCTTCCTCTTTTATAAAATTGGAAACAAGGTAGATCTTTTTTATTAAAAAGAAGAATTAGGCTGGACACAGTGGCTCACACCTGTAATCCCAGCACTTTGGGAACCTGAAGCGGGAGGATCACTTGAGCTCAGGCAACATAGTAAAACCATGTCTCTACAAAAAATAAAAATAAAAATTAGCCAGGTGTGGTGGTACATGCCTGTGGTCCCAGCTACTTGGGAAGCTAAGGTGGAAGGATCGTTTGAGCCCTGGAGGTTGAGGCTACAGTGAGCCATGATTGTGCCACTACACTCCAGCCTGGGTGACAGAGGAGACCTTACGTCTTGAGAAAATAAAAGAAAAATTAGTTTATGGAGAAGTAATCTCTCTGTTGGGGCTTTTGCATAATGCCATGCATGTTGTGCCCTCTGCAAGTTCACCTGGCTTAAGACAGTGAATGGGGCCTGAAATTCAGCCCACACTCCATTCTTCTAGCTGTGTGCCTTGAATAGGGAACCATTCACCTAGAGGAAGATTTGCCTTTTTTCCAACTCACACAGAGACACATTATGGGCTAGTGGCTGCATCTTTTCTTCTTTAGATGTGATAGAATACTGAACTCAAAACAATTTGTCTCAGCCTTCATCCTAAAAAACAGGAATTGGAGAGGTCATTGTTTTTGCTAATCTCTTGGATGTGGCATGTGGGCATCATTGATTCAAATCCTTTGTACTTGCTCTTCTTTCTGCCTAATACTCTTTTCCCTCAGATATCATTCTTTTCCTCCCTGAGGTCTCCAACTGTAGCCTACCTTCTCCTTCAGGATTTCTCTGACCTCTATATTTAAAATTGTAACCACTTTCCCTAACACTCTATTTCCCGTTCCTCTTAATTTTTTAAAATTTCTTGGCCATTTGTATGTCTTCTTTTGAGCAATGTCTGTTCTGATAATTTGCCCATTTTGAAATTAGAGGGTTTTGGTTTGTTTTCCTGTTGAGATGCTTGAGTTCCTTTTATATTATAGATGTTAATCCCCTGTCAGAGGAGTAGTTTGCATGTATTTTATAACATTCTGTAGGTTGTCATTTCACTGTTGATTGTTTCCTTTCCTGTGTAGAAGCTTTTTAGTTTGATATAATTCTGTTTATTTTTGCTTTTGTTACCTGAGTTTTTGAGGTCTCATTCATAAAATCTTTTCGCAGACCAAAGTTGTGAAGTGTTTCATCTTTGTTTTCTCCTGGTAGTTTTATTGTTTCAGTTCTTACATTTAGGTCTTTGATCCATTTTTGAGCTGATTTTTGTATAGGGTGAGAGGTGGGAGTCTCGTTTCATTCTTCTGCATATAGATATATATTCAATTTCCTTTGTATCATTTATTGAAGAAACTGTCTTTCCTCCAGTTAGCGTTCTTGGCACCTTTGTCAAAAATCACTCTGCTGGGGTGGGCACGGTGGCTCATGCCTGTAATCTCAGGACTTTGGGAGGCCAAGGCAGGCAGATCACTTGAGGCCAGGAGTTTGAGACCAGCCTGGCCAACATGGTGAAATTCCATCTCTACTAAAAACACAAAAATTAGCCGAGTATGGTGGCACACCTCTGTAATCCTAGCTATTGGGGAGGCTGAGCACAAGATTCGGTTGAATCTGGGAGATGGAGGTTGCAGTGACCCAAGAACACTCCTCTGCCCTCCACCCTGGGTGACAGAGTAAGACTCTGTCTCCAAAAAAATACATATTAAAAAAAAATTACTTGGCTGTAAATATGTGAATTAATGTCCAGGTTCTCTCTTCTGTTCCATTGATCTATGTGTCTTATTTTATGCCAGTACCATGCGTTTTTGGTTACTACAACTTTGAGTATATTTTGAGGTCTGTTAGTATTTTGCCTCCAGTTTTGTTCTTTTTGCTCAAGACTGTTTTGCCTGTTTGGGGTCTTTTGTAGTTCCATACAACTTTTAGGATTTTTTGTATTTCTGTGAAGGATATCATTGGTATTTTGATAGAATTTATAGATTGCTTTGGGGGTAGTATCGTCATTTTAACAATACTAATTCTTCCTGTCCATGAGTATGGGATGTCTATTTGTATTGTCTTCAACTTTTTTGTAAGTATTTTAATTTTATTTTTTGTAGCTATTGTGAATGAGATTGCCATCTTGATTTCTTTTTCAGCTGGTTTGTTGTTTTGTGTATAGAGATATTACTGATTTTTGTGTATTAATTTTGTATCTTGCAACTTTACTGAATTTATCAGGCCTAAGAGTTTTTTGGTAGAATCTTTAGTTTTTTCTATATATAAGGTCCTGTTGTCTGCAAACAGGGACATTTGACTTCCTCTCTTCCAACATGGATGCCTTTTATTTCTTTCTCTTACCTAATTGCTCTGGCTAGGGCTTCCAGTACTATGTTGACTAAGAGTGGTGAGAGTGAGCATCCTTTTCTTGTTCCACTTCTTAGAGGAAATGCTTTCAGCTTCTCCCCATTCAGTAAGATGTTAGCTGTGGATCATGAGGTCACATTTTACTTGGGGAAAAAGAGGTATAATATTATGTGCTGTCTCATAGCGGCCAACATCTGATTTACTTAAGCCTGTTAGTGTTATCAATAACAATAGCATTTCCTGCTGAAGAGAGTTTATGGTCTAGTTGGAGAGAAAACAAGTCAGTATCTTCATGGCTTTATTATCTACAATACCTTTTAAATTAGACATTGAAAGTAAATAGGAAATCTTTATGCTAATAAAAATTTCCACCTTTGAGATAATGGATTACAAATTTCATATCTGAGTCTTATTTTAAATGTCTTTTTGTAAGCTAAAATTTATAAATATTTTCTAACTTTTCTAATTATTAATGGTGTAATTTAGATTATACCATTTTACTTTTCTTTATTCAGACGAATATATCACCAAGATGAAGAACTTACAGCAGTAAATATAAGTAGATATGAGAGCATAACTTTATCTGTTGTAGAACCTGCTGATTTTACCAGTCTTTTAAAGCCCATTTTTAATGGAGTATCCATTTGACTTCATGAATATTATATTTATTTGTGGTACTTGCAGGCTTGTATATAATTATGACTAAAACAATACTAATTGTTTTTGTTTCTGCATATTCACTTAGCATTTATAGGTTTACATGACCTAGACTGACGAATTACATATTTTTAATCTCCTGCAACTGACATGTAATTAACATAGTACTTCATAACTGCAGATATGCATAGGTAATGATAGTATTCAAGGTAAAAATGCAAAAAATAAAAATAAAAGGAGTAATGATGTACATTCTTAGCTAATTTAGTCTGTTTAAGGGGAAACCTTACTGAAATCACAGTTTAAGTTTTCGTTTTCATTGTGAATAATTAAAGAAGAGAACTTGTATTATTTCTGGTACCTTTCCATTTCTTTTGTACAGTGCTGTTCGCAAAACTGTTTCATGATTTTAAGTGAACAAAATCAGACTTCAGAATAATATATAATATCTCATTTTTGTTTAATGTATGTTTATGCTTTCTTGAATATACACCAAAATTGTAACACTGGTTATCTTTGGGTGCATGCAAATACTTACAATAGCCTCTCTTTTATAAAGAACATTAATATTATTACTTTTTCCCTTTTCAGAATCTGATATCGATGCTGCTGCTGCAATGATGCTTTTAAATACTTCTATAGAACAAGGAATTTTAGAATGTAAGCAATTGTGCCTTTTTTAAAAAAAAAATTTTAGTGCCTTTTCAAATTTAACCTAGACTGTAAAATAACTATTACAAAATTACTTCTTTCCAAGCAAATTTTATTTTGATCTGAGTAACTCAGTTTCTGTTTTATTATACTTTCATTAATTTATGTGAGCAATTGAGAGATTGAAGTTAATGCTGTGATTTTCTTACATTGACCAAGAAATGAAGAAAATATATTTAGAAAATGAGCTCGAAGAGCTAAAAGTAAAATGAAAACTATAAACAAGAAAATATAGTAAGTAAAATATATTTATGAACTTGGACTAGGAAAAACTTTAAGATACAAAATGCAAAATCCATAAAGGAAAAAAATGGGTAAATTTAATAAAACATCAGAATTTTAGCATTCTGGTCAGGCATGGTGGCTCACGTCTGTAATCCTCGCACTTTTGGGAGGACAAGGCAGGTGGATCACTTGAGACCAGGAGTTCCAGACCAGCCTGGGCAACGTGGCAAAACTGTCTCTACAAGAAATACAAAAATTAGCCAGATGTGGTGGTGCATGCCTGTAGTCCCAGCTACTCAGGAGGCTGAAGTAGGAGAATTGCTTGAACCTGGGAGGTGGAGGTTGCAGTGAGCCATGGGCACGCCACTGCACTCCAGCCTGGGTGACAGAGTGAGACTGTGTCCCAAAAAAAAAAAAAAAGGGAAAAGCATCTGACAAAAAAATACGTCTAAGAAAAGTGACATAAAATGCTGGAGACGTGTTTTTTCCTTATATAACAAAGGATTAATATCAAGTATATACATAAAAGGATTCTACAAGTAAGAAATAAGAAAACAGTTCAACCGAAAAGTCAGCAAAATGTATGACTAGGTGGATCTTAGAAGAGGAAATATATGTGGGCAATACACATGTGAAAAGATGTGCGGCGGGGCGCGGTGGCTCAAGCCTGTAATCCCAGCACTTTGGGAGGCCGAGACGGGCGGATCACGAGGTCAGGAGATCGAGACCATCCTGGCTAACACGGTGAAACCCCGTCTCTACTAAAAAATACAAAAAAATTAGCCGGGCGAGGTGGCGGGCGCCTGTAGTCCCAGCTACTCGGGAGGCTGAGGCAGGAGAATGGCGTGAACCCAGGAGGCGGAGCTTGCAGTGAGCTGAGATCTGGCCACAGCACTCCAGCCTAGGTGGCAGAGCGAGACTCCGTCTCAAAAAAAAAAAAAAAAAAAAAAGATGTGCAACTTCTCTAGAAATTGGGGAAACACAAAATGAAATAATATTGAGATAACTTTTTTGTCCATAAAATTATAAAAAATTTAAGTAATTGAGAATGGTGTTAAGTAGGGAATAAGTTCTATCATACACTGTTGGGAGTAAAACCATTTTGGACGGCAATTTGAGAATACCAATTATAATTTTAAATGTGTATATCCCTTAGCAATTTTTTCATATCTCTTTTGAAAAATTACTTGCATATATTCAAGAAAAGGCATCCAGAAGGATTTGTATTGCAGCATGATTTATACTAATGAAAAATTGGAAACAGGCTAAATACTAACACAGAAGTGATTAAACAGTGGTACATTCATATTGAGGCATTCTTTGTAAGCAATTCAAAATAGTTATATGTTCTATGGAAAAGTCAAGACATTGTTAAATTGTTTTTTTTTTTTTAATGTTTCAGATTAATGCTTGCAGAATGATGTGATCTGGGTAAAAAAATAAAAAATCTACAAAGCATCATTAATCTAAAACATTTACTGCTCAAGAGTAATGTAGTAGTTTAAAATTGGTCTGTTTTTGCAACCAAACACATTTGACCTATTGATGGAACTTTTATTTTCCACAGGTGAGAAACCTCTTCCTCTTAAAACAGCATTGCAAAAAAAGAGGAGTTACAGCAATGCATTTCATCATCCCAGTGCTGTACGATTACAAGAGAGTGATTCTTTAGCCACCAGCATTGATCCAAAAGAAGATCACAATTACAGTGCAAGTAGCATGGCAGCACAGCGTTGTGCATCCAGGTCTAGCGTGTCTTCCCTGTCTTCTGTGGATGAGGTATATGAATTTATCCCAAAGAATAGCCATGTGGGAAGTGATGGCAGTGAAGGATTTCACAGTGAAGAAGATACAGATGTTGATTATGAAGATGATCCTCTTGGAGACAGTGGCTATGCATCGCAGCCTTGTGCAAAAATCTCTGAAAAAGGTCAGTCAGGCAAAAAGATGCGAAAACAGACATGTCAAGAAATTGATGAGGAGCTCAAAGAAGCAGCTGGATCTCTGCTCCACCTTGCTGGAATTCGTACATGTTTAGGTTCCCTAATAAGTACTGCAAAGACGCAAAATCAAAAGCAACGGAAAAAATAGAAACACTTAAGTGTGGCAATACTCTTTCACTTAATTCTTTACAAGGGATATCAAAGCCATAATGGACTTCATTAGTTTTAGGGTAGGGAAGGGATACGAATTACTTATTTCTTTCAAAACATTTTGGTTTTGCTTTTAAAATTTTATTAAACAATTGCTGTTAGGATCATGCCTGATCAGAAATATATGATGTGAAGTCCTGAAAGCATAATTTTTGTGATAAGTGTCTCCAAGATTTGGAAATTTTGTATAAGAAAATCCCCAGCCTCTGTCTTAAACTTGTGGGACAAAATCCTTTCTTCTGTTAATATGTCACAATGTAAGATTTGGCAACTCTATAAATTTTTTTCATTTTCTTTTCCAATCTGTAACTATAGTTACTGAACCAGCTAAAATTTTGCTAATGTATTTTCATATACTTCTCTCCTGACACACAATCCGGTAACATAAGATTGAAATTTTTTAACTTTGTTTTAATTTGTTTTAATTTTTTTGTTGTTGTGGTGTGGACAAAGACAAACATAAATTGAAAACATCCTGATGTTTAGAAAAAGTTTCTTTTGGTTACATAGGTAGAGAATGCAACAAAGAGTTCTAAGGTTTAGAAAAGACAATTTTGTGGTGTTATTTCATCCAAGAACACTCCCAATTCCTATTACAATGGTAGCTTTGAAGTGTTTTTACTTCACAGATACTGCATAGCATTTATTGGGGCCTTTTATTCTTACCCAAAGTGCTTTGCAAACATTAAGTTTTAGCCACTAGCTGCCTTTGTTGAGTATAAGTTATCCAATGAGAGGTATAGCCAATTAAGTGTGTTATGGAGTACACCCATTTTGACACACTTGTAATAAGAGAATCTTTCATTTGCCTGCCACATGTACTGCATTCTGAGAATCTTGTAATAGGAATGGAGTGTAATGAAACATTCTGAGTACTAATTGCATATGTATCATAAAGTAGGTCATTTAGGAAAAAACTTCTGTCCAAGCTTTGTATGAATTAAATTTATAAGTCTAACAAATTAAATCTTAACAGATTTAATGCAATTTTACAAACAAAATTACCTTCATGAATTTCAAAATTCATATAAAATTAGATCTTATGCAATACACCCTTTTGAGGAGGCAGTGTCATAACCTAGAGTGCCATTGATCCATGAGAAAAAGATTTTCTGGTACTACTCCAAAAGTGCTTTGACTGAGTATCTTATTTGAACAGTCTGCTTATATGAGACAGTTTTTCATAGTATCATTTGTATAATTTGATTAGATAATTCAGAAACAACAGGATGCTAAACTACACTTATTCATTGTATCTTTTTTTTTTTTTTTACAATGATGGAAGCAACTTTCCAGAAGTTCAGTCTTATACTACATCCTAAGTCATAGACAATGACCTTGTTTTCATCATTCTGATAGATTGTATACATATGTACACATACATACACACACATGCACAGTCAAGGTCATGATGTTGATTTGCTGTTTTCAGCTGTTTCTATGATTATAAAGCATTTTTTAAGAGACAGATATTTTAACTTTTAATTTTTATTTTGGCAAAACTGTCAAATGAGAAAATGATTTTAAAACTTTTTTTTTCAATTGACAAGACTTTAAGTCAGGGATAACAGTATTAATGTTCTCTGTTCCATTTCCATGTTTAATTTAACCTGGATAGCCACATTAATGAATTGATGCTATCAAAATATAGTAATTTTTAAATTTGTTAATAATGAAAAATAACCCTTAAGCATGCAGGATGAGGTATTTGGGTTTTTTCTTTATATCGATCACATCTACAGAAAATGGCTAAACCAAGTTAACTTTTATTATAGACAGTGAATAAAACACCAAAAACCCAAAAATGCTTTAACCACAGTGTAAATAATAAAGAGATTACACACATCATTTTAATAACTATTTTTAAGTTTTTACCATAGCCTTCTGGATAGACCTTAGGAACAGTGTTTCAGTGATCTGGCACCAATTTATTTTGTTCTGCTGAAATTCTGTATCACAAATGTGCTACCTGGTTTCTGTCCATAAGACAATTGAGTTAGTTCCAGCTCTAATAGGGATCTTCAGTTATTTTGTCTTGATGTATGTAAC
This sequence comes from Rhinopithecus bieti, assembly GCF_001698545.2. NCBI lineage: Eukaryota > Metazoa > Chordata > Mammalia > Primates > Cercopithecidae > Rhinopithecus > Rhinopithecus bieti. The sequence goes on from NW_016804504.1 coordinate 640,684, forward strand.
AGTAATTCTTTACATCTTTTGATTTTTCTCTTCCTTTTTATTCACTCTTCCCATGAATTTACATGTTTAAGTTATATTCATCACTAGCAAGGACGATAAACACTTCTGCACTGAAAGCTAACAGGGAGAGATTACACAATATTTTACAGTTTCTTAAACTTAATTTAGTGCATCACCTTCCACTTGCTAACATACCAAGCCAGCTATTTTCCAGGGGAAGCACTTTTTAAATTATGGTCCTCCAGTTACTACTTCCATTGAGAACATGCTCTCATTCCTCAGGTGTTTTGAGAAACATGACTAGTAACCATATAATTAAGTAGAATCATTCCAAGTCCTATGGCCTGGAAATTGTATTCCCGATAATATACAAGTTTTCCTATAATAAAGTCAATTTAGAAGCTCCAAGGTGATTACATGTTTTCCAACATATCCTAAAACTGTGATATAAGCTAACATATATTTTGCCTTGCGTCAAAAGAATATGTTTTGTTGCAACTGATTCCAGTTTATAATAGATCCCTAGTAAAAAGCTTTGATTCAGCACGATTGTTCATCTTCACATCCCAAACAGAAGCAGTGTTTCTTGAATATATATTTTTGAAGTTTTTTGTGCAATATATTACTAAATCAGTTATTATTTTACTTTTCAAATTCAGAGAAAGAAAACAGATTACCTGAATTCATGGAAAAGGTGGATCACCTCCCTTTTTCCACCTTCAAAGCTTTTCCTGTCCTCATAGCCAGCATGACTTCTTTTAACTTGGATTCCTTTGTATATAATAAAGTTTAGTATATATATTTTTTCTTTTGCTACTTTCGGAGGCATTATGTAAAGGGCTCATACTAGATGTTCAGTTAAATATACTTTAGCACAAAGTCAAACTAGAGAATGTGTTAAGGAGGGAATGTATGTGTCTTGGTAGACCAGGAGGCCTTTCCCAGCAATTTAAGCAACAGATGTGAATACTTCACAAAGCTGTAAAGACCATTGTCTTAAATACTGCAACAACTTAACTCCCTTTTGTGAAGATCATAGCATTTATCTAAGAAACTTTGAGGCTTTCTGGTTTACATATATCTTACAGGTTTTTTTTTTTTAGTTTGAAATGTGTAAGCTTTATTTAAATCAAGTTTTACTTCAGTATGTTAATGATGTTAGTAAAAATATTTATTGAAAGGCGAATTAGAGTATTTTAATGTTATACTGCCATTTTTTTTCTTAAAGCATATTCTTTGGCATCTAACGCCAGTGCCATTGTCAAAACTTTTATTTTTTAATCGTTTGTACATTTCTTATTAAACTAAGGCTAATTTTAAAGTATTATGTTGCCATCATATTAGTGTTATACAAATGTATAATTGCCAATTGATTGTTAACTATTATTTATTTTTAAATGAAAAAAAAAAAAAGGTGGGTAAGAATGCTTTCTGATTCAACAAATTTGTTATCAAAACGTTTCCTTATCCTCTTTTCTGATGTAGCATAAAAATTGTCCCAGTTTGAGTTATAACTGCCAGTCACAAGTGAACCACTTTTCAGTTGCCAGTCTTTGCTCCACTTTTCAGTTGCCAGTCTTTGCTCATATTAAAAACAACTTACAAATGCTTAGTTTTTGTATCTAATCTCTGATTATTAAAATGTTTATAAAGTTTATTTTTACCAAAGAGATGCAATTCATTATGACAAAGTATTGCATAATAAATTTGTTTTATAACACTTTTTTTGTGCTCTGATCTTTTGTAGGATAGGGTGGGGACAGGAGAAGGGTGGTAGGGCAGATGTGATGGCTTATACTTCTACACATACTTTCCATCCAAATTGGAGTTAGGGAAATGAAAATACAGTTGAATTTCAAAAAAATTTTTTAAGTTTTCTTACGGTTTTAGATGTTATCTTAATTATTGAAAGCTAAAACAACATTAATTACTGTCTTCCTAAAGTTGAACTTCTTTTCCTGTTAATTTACATGTATCTGAAATATTTTGAAATATAACTGGGAAAAATGGAGTAGAATATGAAACCAGCATGGCCAACATGATGAAACCCCATCTCTACTAAAAATACGAAAATCAGCCAGGTATAGTGGTGAACGCCTGTAATCCCATCTACTCAGGAGGCTGAGGCATGAGAATTACTTGAACCCGGGAGGCAGAGGTTGCAGTGACCTGAGAACCCACCACTGCACTCCAGTCTACTTGACAAGAGTGAGACTCCGTCTCAAAAAAAAAAAAAAAAAAAGTCATCAAGAGCTTTATGCCAATAAATTCAACAACTTTGGTGAATTAAAAGGCAACAATAAGAAAACCCAATCTAAAAATGGGCAAAATACCTGAACGGACACTTCACCAGAAAAGACAACAGATCACACTCATTGATACTTACCCAAATGAGTTGAAAACATGTCTAAACAAAAACCTGCACACAATTGTTACAGCTGCATTGTTCATAATTGCCGAAACTTGGAAGCAAATAAGATGTCCTTCAGTAGGCAAATGTATAAACTGGTACATCCAGACAGCAGACTGTTATACAGCAATTTTTTTAAAAGCTATCGACATCCCAAAGAAGATACACAAATGGCCAAAAAGAACATCAAAAGATCTCAACGTCGCTAATTATTAGGGAAATGCAAATTAAAATCATAATGAGATTCCACCTCATATCCATTAGAATGGCTACTATTAAAAGGTTAAAAACACCACCAAAATTAAATGACAAGTGTTGGCAAGGATTGGAACACTTGTGCAACCACTATGGAAAGCAGTATGGAATTCAGAATAGTACAGTCACTGAAAAGCAGTGTGGAAGTTCCTCAAAAAATTAAAAATAGACCAACAATTTTACTTCTGGGCACATACCCAAAAGAATTGAAAGCAGGTTCTCAAAGAGATATTTGTCTACCCATGTTTAGAGCAGCATTATTCACAATAGCCAAAAGGTGGAAGGTACACAAATTTTCATCAATAGATGAATGAATAACATATGGCACATACAATGGGTTATTATTTCACCTCAAAAGGGAAGGGAATTTTGACACAAGTTTTACAACATGGATGAAACTTGAGGACATTATTCTAAGTGAAACCAGTCAGAAAAAGAAAAAAAGCCTACTGGTACCTACAATAGTCAAACTGATAGAAACGGAAAGGAGAAAGATGTTTGCCAGGGGCTGGAGGAAGAGAGGAATAGGGAGTTGTTTAATGGGCATGGAATTTTGAGTTTTGCAAAATGAAAAGAGATGTAGAGATTGTTTGCACAACAGTGTGAGTATGCTTAACACTATTGAACTGTACACACAAATATAGTAAATGTTACATATATTTTACCACAATTAAAAAAACAAAAACGAAAAAATGAGATATCAAGCTATGATGGAAATTTAAACACATGTTACTAAGTGAAAGAAGCCAATCTTTAACTTAGTTGAAAGGTTCACTTACTGAGCCTTAGAATTCTCTTTTCTGTGATTCCAACTACAATCTTATGTCGCTTACCAACAGGAATACCTTCTGAGAAAAGTGTCAGGCAATTTTCTTATTGTGGGAACATCATAGGGTGTACTTACACAAACTTAGATGGTATGGCCTACTGCACAACTAGACTATATAGTAGACAGCCTATAGCTCATAGGCTACAAATCTATGCAACATGTTACTGCCCCAAATACTGTAGACAGTGGTAACGCAATGGTATTTGTGTATCTTAACCATATCTACACATAGAAAAGATACAGTAAAAACACAGTATAAAAGATAAAACATGGTACACCTATATAGGGAACTTATCATGAATGGAGCTTGCAGGACTGGAAGTTGCTCTGGGTGAGTCAGTGAGTGTGAGTGGTGAGTGAATGTGAAGACCTAGGACATTACTGTACACTACTGTAGACTTTATAATCACTACTCTTAGGCTATACTAAATTCATTTGAAAATTTTTTCTTCAATAGTAAATTAACATTAGCTTACTGTAACTTTATAAACTTTAAATTTTTTTTTAACTTTTTGACCCTTTTGTAATAACACAGCTTAAAACAAACACATTGTATAGCTGTACCAAAATATTTTTTCTTCATGTCCTATAAGCTTTGTTCTATTCAAGTTTTCTTCTTACTTTTAAACATTTTCTTAAAAACTAAGACACAAACACACACATTATCCTAGGCCCACACAGGATCAGGATCATCAATATTACTGTCTTCCACCTCCACATCTTGTCCCACTGGAAAGTCTTCAGGGGCAATAATATGTATGGTGCTATTATCTCCAATGATAGCAATGCCTTTTTCTGGAGTATCTCCTGAAGGACCTGAGTTTGTTTTACAGTTAGCTTTTCTTTTTTATAATAGGAGTATACTGTAAAATAATGGTAAAAAGTATAGTAAATATATAAACCAATAGCATAGTCATTTATTTTCAAGTATACTGTACCTTATTGTATGTGCTATACTTTTATATGACTGATAGTGCCGTAGGTTTGTTTATACCAGCATCACCATAAATACAGAATATATTATGATAATATGAGGGTTAAGGCATCACTAGGTGATAGGAATTTTTCATCTTCATTATGATCTTATGGGACCGCTGTCGTCTATGTGGTCTGTCCTGGCCTTCGACTGAAACATCATTATGCAGCTCATGGCTGTATATGACATTCTAGAAAAAACAAAACTATGGAGATAGTAAAAAGATCGGTTACCAGGGGTTGTGGGGAGCATGGGCTTTTAGAGCAGTGAAACTATCCTTTATGATACTGTAATGGTGTATATATATCATTATACTTTTGTCAAAACCCACATAAATTAAAACCAGACGGAGTGAACCCTAATGTAAACTATGGATTTTAGTTACTAGTGATGTATTAATATTGGTTCATCCATTGTTGTAAGTGTACCACACTAATGCAAAACATTAATAATAGGAGAAACTGGGGCTGTGGTAGGGGGCACAAAGGAGAGTATAAGAGACTTCTTGGTACTTTCCACTCAATTTTTCTGTAAACCTAAAACTACTCCAAAAAAATTAAGTCTATTAATTAAAAAGCAAAACCTAAAACAACTGGCACTTGAAAGTACTTCCAATGGCCAAAGCTAGAACAATATGAGCACCAAAATAAAAATGCAGTCTTCGCTGGTTGCAGTGACTCACACCTGTAACTCCACCACTTTGGGAGGCTGAGGAGGGCAGATCACAAGGTCAGGAGTTCAAGACTATCATGGCCAACATGGTGAAACACCATCTCTACTAAAAACACAAAAATTAACTGGGTGTGGTGGTGCGCACCTGTAATCCCAGCTACTCAGGAGGCTGAGGCAGGAGAATTGCTTGAACCAGGGGTTGCAGTGAGCCGAGATCATGCCACTGCACTCCAGCCTGGGCTACAGAGCAAGATTCCATCTCAAAAACAAAACAAAACAAATGTAGTCTTATGTCTTAATGTATAAAATATCTATGAGTCCATACTGATATAAATAAATGATTGAATATGTTAATACATGAGGGAAAAGAGACAAATCTCCCATGCAGAAGAATAACACATAAATTATACAGCTACTCCACCCTAAAGGAGGAAGCATAACTTCCCATTTCTTAAATGTGGGCTTGCATAAGGGCTTCCTTCCAGAGTTTAGTGTGGAAGGGACAGTGATGGGGGTAATACCTTCATGGTGGAGAAACCTGACAGACACTACTTCAGTCAGGCATCCTAGGTCAACATCAACAGTCATGACTCATGTTGATAGCACATGTTGTTAATATTATATACAAATAGACTTTACCTCTGTGATCTGCCTCTCAAAACTAATAGCCTAATTTTTAAAAAGAGATCAGACCAATTCTAGTAGCTTGGCATCCTACAACAAGCCTGACCAGTATTCCTCAAATCTGTCAAGATAATTGAAAACAATCAAAATCTGAGAAACTTTCATAGCCAAGAGGACCCTAAAGAGACACAGCAACTAAATGGGATGTATCCTGAATGAGGTCTTGGAATGGAAAAATGGTATTAGGTTAAAAACTAAGAATATCTAAATAAAGTATAAATTTGTGTTAATAATAATGTATCAATAGCAGTTCATTAATTATAACAAATGTACCATACTAGTGTAAGAGATTAGCAGCAGGGAAAACTGCAAGGCAGGGGGCATATGGAAAGTATCTGTATTATTTGCTCAAATTTTTTAATTCTAAAATGGCTCTTTAAAAAGTCTAGTTTAAAATAAAAAAAAAAAAAAACCTCATAGCAAACTCCAAGTCCAGATGGCTTCACATAAATTATATTTATTATTTAAGGAAGAAATAATACCATTATACCCAAACTCCTTAAAAGCAATAAGAAAAAAAGAAGACAAGAAAATATGTCATAACTTGCTTTATGAGGCTATAGGTTTAGCATTAACCTAATACTAAAACTGAGTAAAGACATTACCTGCTGGGTGCGGTGACTCATGCCTGTAATCCCAGCACTTTGGGAGGTCGGGGCAGGTGGGTTGCTTGAGGTCAACAGTTCAAGACTAGCCTGACAAACATGGTGAAACCCTGTCTCTACTGAAAATACAAAAATTAGCCAGGTGTGGTGGCACATGCCTGTAATCCTAGGTATTTGAGAGGCTGAGGCAGGAGAATCACTTGAACCTGGGAGGCAGAGACTGCAGTGAGCCAAGTCCAGCCTGGGCAATAGAGTGAGACTCGGTCTCACGGGGAAAAAAAAAAAAAAAAAGACATTACCAAAAAACTACAGACCAATACGCATCACGAATGTAGACACAAAAATTCTTAACAAAATATAATCAAAGAAAATTCAGTAATATACAAAAGAGACAATAACCAATGGGACTGCCCCTAGGAGTGCAAATTGGTTCAATATTAAAAATCATCATTATAATTCACCATATCAACAGAGGCAAGAAGAATAATGTTGGGAACTGGCTCCAAAACTGGCTATAAACAAAATCTCTGCAGCACCGTGACATGTTCGTGATGGCCATGACACCCACACTGAAGGTTATGGGTTTGCCGAAGTGAGGGCAAGGAACACCTGGCCCACCCAGAGTGGAAAACCGTTTAAGGCATTCCTGAACCACAAAGAATAGCATGAGTGATCTGTGCCTTAAGGACATGTTCCTGCTCCAGATAACTAGCCAGACCCATCCCTTTGTTTCAGCCCATCCCTTTGTTTCCTGTAAGAAATGCTTTTAGTTAATCTATAATCTATAGAAACAACACTTATCACTGGCTTGCTATCAGTAAGTATGTGGGTAAATCTCTGTTGAGGCTCTCAGCTCTGAAGGCTGTGAGACCCCTGATTTCCCACTCCACAAGCTGTATTTCTGTGTGTGTGTCTTTAATTTTTCTAGTGCCACTGGGTTAGGGTCTCCATGACCGAGCTGGTCTTGTCAAGTGGTGCCCATATGTGGGGCTCAAACCCAGGTTGAACGGTTGCCAGAGCGACAGTTGGAGAACGTGGAACTAAGGAGGACACCTGAGTAATCTTAAGCAATCCCCACAGTGAGTAAGAAGGGGAGCTCGGAAGCATCAGGGTAACAATGGGACAAGTGTGGGCTCTGGTTCATTCCACCTTGGAACCTTTTCACACTGATCATGAGGGGGAAGGAGAGTATAATGAAGTAACAGCAGGTTTGTTTGCCAGCTAAAGCTAAACTGGCAAAGGAGGGAGAGGTTCATTCCTACCCTTCTGCACCCCCCTCCTTATTTTGAAGAAAAAGAGTGGCCTGAGCCTCCAGATCTTTCTTTTCCGGAGGACTCTGGGCAAAAGGTAGTTGCCCCAGTGACTGTTCGAGCAGCACGTCGAGTGACCACTCTCAGTTCTATTCAGGCAGGAATCCAGCAAGCTAGAAGAAGGTGATTTAGAGGCTTGGCAGTTCCCTGTTAGAATACACGCCCGAGATCAACAGGGAAATATTATAGCTACATATGAACCTTTTTCTTTTAAATTAGCTCGGTTACAGGAGTCTCTTAAAAAGGTGATTGCAGGCTGGGTGTGGGCTCAGTGGCTCATGCCCATAATCCCAGCACTTTGGGAGGCCAAGACAGGCAGATCATGAGGTCAGGAGACTGAGACCATCCTGGCTAACATGGTGAAACCCCGTCTCTACCAAAAATACAAAAAAAAAATTAGCTGAGGGTGGTGGTGGGTGCCTGTAGTCCCAGCTACTCAGGAGGCTGAGGCAGAAGAATGGTATGAACCCAGGAGGTGAAGCTTGCAGTGAGCCGAGATTGTGCCACTGCACTCCAGCCTGGGTGACAGAGTGAGACTCCATCTCAAAAAACAAAACAAAACTAAACTAAACTAAAGGTGATTGCAGATTGCAGATTTGGCTGCTCAGGATATAGTGTTGCGGTTATTAGCTTTCAACAATGCTAATCCCGATTGCCAGGCTGCTCTGCGACCTATTAGAGGGAAAGCACATTTAGTTGATTATATCAAGGCCTGTGACGGTATCTGCATCAGGCTGCTCTGCTAGCCCAGGCAATGGCAGGACTGAGTGGATAAAAGAAATACATCGTTTCCTGGAGCTTTTAACTGTTTTAACTGTGGGAAGCATGGTCATGCTAAAAAATGTAGAAAAAATCAGTGAGTCAGTTTACCAGATAGGGGAAAAAAGAAAACTGCTGAGCCTGAAGTATGTCCAAAATGTAAAAAAGCAAAACATTGGGCTAATCGGTGTCATTCTAAATTTGATAAAGATGGGAACCTCATTTCAGGAAATGTCATGGGGGGCCTGTCCCAGGCTCTGTTCCAAACCAGGGCATTACTGGCTCAGGTTATTCCCTCACCCCCGTACAATGTCTGTCCCCTGCCACAGCCGGTAGTGCTGCAGTAGATTTATGCTACATGAAAGCTGTGAGCCTTTTGCCTGGAGAATCCCCGCAAAAGGTCCCATCAGGAGTCTATGGACCCTTGCCAGTGGGTATGATAGAATTACTTCTAGGAAGGTCTAGTTTACATTTAAAAGGAGTACAAATACGTACAGGAGGCATTGATTCAGATTACAATGGGGAAATTGACATTGCTATATCTACTTCTGTTCCCTGGAAAGCAGAGCCGGGAGAGCATATAGCACAGCTCCTGATTATGCCGTATGTGGAAATGGGGAAAAGTGAAATTAAATGAACAGGAGGATTTGGAAGCACAAATAACCAAGGCAAAGCAGTTTATTGGGTAAATCAAATTACTGATAAATGTCCTACCTGTGAAATAACTAATCAGGGAAAGAAATTTAAAGGTTTGGTAGATACAGGAGTGGACATTTTAACCATTTCTCTACAGCACTGGCCGTCCACTGGCCAATTCAACCTGCTCATTTTAACATAGTTGGAGCTGGTAAAGCCCCTGAAGAATATCAAAGTAGTTATATTTTGCGTTGTGAGGGGCCCAGTGGACAACCTGGGACTATTCAACCAATTGTAACTTCTGTACCTATAAATTTATGGGAGAGAGATTTATTACAACAATGGGGAACACAAGTTCTAATTCCAGAACAATTATATAGCCCTCAAAGTCAACATATGATGCATGAAATGGGGTATGTCCCTGGTATGGGACTAGGAAAAAATTTGCAAGATTTGAAGGAACTGCTTCAAGCGGAAAGACAAAATTCCCACCAAGGTTTAGGATATCGTTTTTTATGGTGTCCATAGTTAAGCCTCCAGAACCTATACCTCTAAAATAGTTGACAGATAAGCCAATTTGGATAGAACAATGGCTGCTAAGTAAAGATAAACTGGAGGCTTTAGAAGACTTAATTACTGAACAATTAGAAAAAGGACACATAGCTCCAACATTTTCCCCTTGGAATTCTCTGCTTTTCATAATTAAGAAAAAACCAGGTAAATGGAGAATGTTGACAGATCTTAGAGCCAATAATTCAATTATACAACCTATGGGGACATTACAGCCAGGATTGCCTCCTCCTGCTTTGATTGCAAAAAATTGGCCTTTAATCATTGTAGATTTAAAAGACTGTTTCTTCACTATCCCCTTAGCTGAGCAGACTGTGAATGGTTTGCACTTACAATTGCTGCAGTAAACAACCTGCAGCCTGCTAAGAATTTTCATTGGGAAGTGTTGCCACAAGGCACATTAAACAGTCCAACAATTTGCCAGACGTATGTGGGGCAAGCAATTGAACCTACTTGTAAAAAATTTTCAGTGTTACATTATTTATTATATGGACGATATACTTTGTGCTGCCCCCACTCGAGAAATATTACTCCAATGTTGTGATCACTTGCAAAATTCAATTTCTTGCACTGGTTTAATTATAGCTCCTGACAAAATTCAGACTACTACTCCTTACTCCTACTTGGGGACCTTAGTAAATGACACTACAATAGTGCCACAGAAAGTAACCATACATAGGGATCAATTGAAAACATTAAATGACTTTCAAAAATTACTAGGAGACATTAATTGGATACGACCTGCTCTAGGCATTCCTACCTATGCCATGAGTAATCTATTTTCTATCCTTAGAGGAGATCCTAGTCTCACTAGCCCTGGGCAATTAACAAAAGAAGCTGAGACAGAGTTACATTTGCTTCAAAAGCAAGTCCATAAGGCTCAAATAAATAGAATAGATCCAGAGAAGACTCTAGATTTGCTAATTTTTCCNCTCTAGATTTGCTAATTTTTCCAATTCAGCATTCACCTACTGGTGTTATTGTCCAAGAGCAAGACTTAGTAGAATGGCTTTTTCTTTCACATACTAATTCACAGACTCTAACTCCTTATTTGGATCAAATCGCTACTAGGATAGGAAATGGGAGAACTCAGATTGTTAAATTACATGGATATGATCCTGGAAAAATTATTGTCCCTCTCATGAAGACACAAATACAGCAAGCTTTTATAAATAGTCTTGCTTGGCAAACCCATTTAGTTGATTTTGTGTGTATTCTTGATAATCATTTTCCTAAAATGAAACTGTTTCAATTTTTGAAATTAACTGATTGGATCCTCCCTAGAATAACTAAATTTAAACCAATTGAAGGTGCTGAGAATGTTTTTACACATTGGTCTAGTAATGGTAAAGAATATTAAACACATTACTGGCATCCCATATAATTCTCAAGGACAAGTCATTGTAGAACAAATGAATCTCTCCTTGAAACAGCAGTTGCAAAACAGAAAGGGGAAATAGGGATTATGGGACAGCCCATACACAGTTGAATCTAGCATTATTCACTTTAAATTTTTTGAGCCAGATGTTATCAGCAGCTGAACAACATCTACAGAAACCAGCTGCAAAGACAGAAGCAGAACAACTGGTTTGGTGGAGAGATCCAATAACAAAAAGTTGGGAAATAGGTAAAATAATAACTTGGGATAGAGGTTATGCTTGTGCAGCTGATTTGGATAGCATCAAGACAGCTGAAGACTTATCATGAGCCAGATGCCGACGAAGAGATTCCAGGAGGATCCTGAGGACCCCCCGGTTGCGGCCATGTCGAGACTGATGCTGAGGAGGACCCCAACTGTCACGAGCAACACCCATCGAACACAGCCACCTACCTGGGGACAGATCAAGAAGCTGTCACAGATGGTGGAAGAAAACCTGAGGAAAACTGGACAACCAGTCACAATGAGTAATTTAATGATAGCTATGATAGCGGTGATCATGATTGCTGTGAGTATTCCTTCAGCAAAGGCTGACACAGAGAACAGTTATACTTATTGGGCATATTTATCAATCTTGGCTGGCAATAATGCCTGGATGTAATCACTCTATGACACATTTACACATGCTTTCTGATCTCATTATTTACCATAATAAATCTGCTCCTATAATTGAGGCATACCACCCTCAAAAACCTATTTGTAAACAGAATTGGACCTGGCCAGACAAAATGAACATACTTGTTTAGGAAGACTGCACTGCAGAACAGGCAGAGGTTCTGCTCAGTGATTCCTATGGAATCATTATAGATTGGTCCCCTAAGGGGATGTTTATCTTAAGTTGCACCACTCAGTCTGAATGCCATGGCCACACTATTTTCAGCTGGTCTGAACAAAATGGTCAGATGGTAGACGTGGTAGAAATGATAAGAAGTATGGCAAGAGTTCCTATTATCTGGAAACATGGCATTATAGTGGCACCTCAACCTCAAATGGTATGGCCTGCTGTAGGAGCTAAACATGAGGATTTGTGGAAACTCTTAATAAGATCAAAATTTGGGAAAGAATAAAAGAGCATCTAGAAGAACACTTGTCTTTGGATATTGCATAATTTTTTTAAAAACTAATATTTAAAGCATCCCAGGCACACCTGACCTTAATGCCAGGAACTGGAGTGCTTGAAGGAGCTGCAGACAGATTAGCAGCTAGTAACCCATTAAAATGCATAAAAACACTTGGAAGCTCTGTGATTTCAATAATGATTGTGTTATTAATCTGTGTTGTTTATCTTTGTATAGCCTGCAGATGCGGATCCTGACTCCTGTGAGAAGTAGCTCACTGTGACAAAGCTGCCTTTGCTTTTATCACTTTGCAAAACAAAAAAGGGAGGCATGTTGGGAACAGGCCCCCAAAACTGGCCATAAACAAAATCTCTGCAGCACTATGACATGTTCGTGATGGCCGTGATGCCCACGCTGAAGGTTGTGGATTTACCAGAATGAGGGCAAGAAAAACCTGACCCACTTAAGGCAGAAAACCACTTAAAGGCATTCCTGAACCACAAACAATAGAATGAATGATCTGTGCCTTAAGGACATGTTCCTGCTGCAGATAACTAGCCAGACCCATCCCTTTGTTTCGCCCATCCCTTTATTTCCCCTAAGAAATGCTTTTAGTTAATCTGTAATCTATAGAAACAATGCTTATTACTGGCTTGCTGTCAATAAACATGTGGGCAAATCTCTGTTCAGGGCTCCCAGCTCTGAAGGCTGTGAGACCCCTGATTTCCCACTCCACAAGCTATATTTCTGTGTGTGTGTCTTTAATTCCTCTAGTGCCACTGGGTTAGGGTCTCCACGACCAAGCTGGTCTCGGCAAAATAAAAAATATGATCATTTCAATAGATAGAAAAGCTTTTAACAAAATTCAGTATCATTCATAACAAAAATTCTAACCAAACCAGAAATTAAAGGAAGTGTTTTTATTGGAAGACAATTTTCTATGGATGTCTTTTTTTTTTTTTTTTTTGCAATGTTTTAATTCTAGCAAAATATGTAACATAAAATTTTAATCATCTTGAAGCATACAATTCAGTAACATTAAGTACATTCATGATGTGATGCAACCATCACCAATTTCCATTTCCAGAACATTTTCATCATCCCAGACAGAAACTATATTCATTAAACAGTAACTCTCCATTCCCTGCCCCACCCCTGTAACCTCTTTTTACTGTTTGTCTCCATGAGTGTGCCTATTCTATGTACCTCATTGTACATGCAATCAATCATACAATAATTTCCCTTTTGTGTCTGGCTCATTTTCACTTGGCATAAAATTTTCAGGATTCATCTATGTGGTAGCATGTGTCAAAATTTTATTTCTTTTTAAGGCTAAATAAAACACCATTGTTTGTATACAATATATTTTGTTCATCCATTCTTCTGTTGATGAACATTTGGGTTGTTTTCACCTTTTGTCTCTTGTGAATAATGCTGCTATTAACATTGATGTATAAGTGACTGTTGGAGTCCCTGCTTTCAATTTGTTGGGGATCTATCTAGAAGTAGAATTGCTGGATCATACGGGAATTCTGTGTCTAACTTTCTGAGCAATTGCCAAACTGCTTTCCACAGCAGTTAGACCCTTTATATTCCCACCAGCAATGCACAAGTGTTCTACTTTCTCCATATCCTCTCTAACACTTAATTTCTGTTTTTATGTGTTTTATTTTCATAATAATCATCCTAATGAGTGCAAAGGAGAGTGTCACATTTTTTCATGTCTTGCAAATAGAGGCACTGGCAGTAGTTTTTTTTCCAGACTATCTTTTCAAGGATGTTTGTATAGAGAACAGCCATGAAAAGTAGATATAGTATCTCTCTCCAGAGCAGATGACAAGTTTGTTTGCTGTCCAGTATCATAAAGATAATGGCTTTCTCTGGGGCAAAGGCTGGACAAGTTTGCTCGTACCCTTTGTAAAAATTTGGATTTCCTAAGCAGCCTCCAAGTGGGCTACTCCGCATAGCCCCAAAGGAGTGATGGGAACCAATGTGATCATGAAGCTGATGTTGCTTGCTGAGCTATAATAAATTCTTTGGTCTTTGACCCAGAAGTCTGATGTCTTTTGCCAGCATCCATGAAACTATTGCAGGCTAGCCTGTTAGCTTGAAAGTAATATAAAAGTTCACACCCTTCACCGTTCTGGACATTCTTCTGCCTGATAAAAGCCATCTATTGAAAATCTACAGTAAACATTATACTGAATGGTGAGAGGCTGACTCCTCCTTCTCCCAATAATGGACCAGCCGAGTATGTCCATACTCACCCCTTCTTTTCAATATTGTTCTGGAGGTCTTGGCCACTGCAATAAGGTCAAAAACTAAAAAAGAAGGAGGAAGAGGAGGAAAAAGAGAAGCAGGAGGGAAAATAAAAGGCATACAGCATGGAAAGGAAGAAATAGAACCATCTTTATTTACAGACACCATGATTATGTATGTAAAAATTCCTAAGGAATCTATAAAAGGCTATTAGAACTAATAAGTACATTTAGTAATGCCACAAGATACTAGGTCAGTGTTTTAAAAATCAATTATATTTATATTAGCAACAAACTTTTGGAAAATTAAAATTTAAGAAGCAATACCATTAACAGTAACATACAAAAAATGAAATACAAAGGGATAAATTTAACAAAATATGTGCAACACATGTACAATGAATGAAAACCACAAAACATTGCTGACAAAACTTTAAAAGATTTAAATCAATGGACAGATAAACACTGTGTCCATGGATTCAAAGACTTAAATATTGTCAAGACGTCAATTCTTTCCAAATTGATCTATACATTCAATTCAATCTCAATCAAGATCCTAGCTGGCTTTTTTTTTTTTTTTTAAGAAATTGGCAAGCTGATTTTAAAATTTGTATAGAAATGCAAATGACAGAATAGCCAAAAATTTTTTGGAAAAAAGGAAAACAAAATTGGATGACTTATACTACCTGACTTTAAAATTTGCTATAAAGCTACAAAAACCAAACCGTATGGTATTGGCATAAATCTAAATATATAGATCAATGGAACAGAATAGTTCAGAAAATAAAAACTCACATATACATAAGCAACTGTTTTTTGACAAGTACCAAGTTAACTCAAAGGATTAAGGATAATTTATTTTTCAACAAATGGTGCTAGAACAATTAGATATATATCAACAATGAGCTTTGACCCCTACCTCTCACCATACATAAACATTTATTTGAAATCAATCACAGACATATATGTAAAAAAAAAAAGCTAACAGTGTAACACTTTTAGAAGAAAACATAAGAGAAAATCCTTCTGATTTTGAGGCAGGCAAAGATTTATTAGATAGCACACACACACACACACACACAAATTAAAAATTAGCCAGACATGGTGGTTGTGTACCTATAGTCCCAGCTACTCAGGAGACAAAGGATGTAGTGAGCCGTGATCACACCACTGCACTCCAGCCTGGGCTACATACTGAGACCCCATCTCAAAACAAAACAAAATAACAATTAAAAAAAAAAAAAAAAGGAAAGGTGAATAAACACATACTGCTGAATTCTTACAATGGAACAAAAAACTTTTAATTTTTTTTCAGAAATAAAAAGAAACAAACTGCTGATACAATGTATATGAAACCAGTCTCAAAAGAACACACATATGTGATTCCATTAACATGAAATTTTAAAAAAGACAAATCTAATCCTCTCTACAGTGACAGAAAGCAGATCAGTGATTGCCTAGGACCCAGGCTTGGGTGTGGAGCATTAAGAATCATGCACATACAGCAGAAGGGAGAAGAGAAGAGCTTCTTAGTATTCTAATTCAGTGTCTGCAAAACGAAAACAATTTGTCCTGCTTGACCTGTAGAGTAAGAGAAATAATACAAATTTGCTATTAACATGAAAAATTGAAATAAATTGGACAATTTCTATTACTTTCAGAGCTGATGGTTGAATAAAAAAACCTTCAAGTCATACTAATGACTCCCATGTGGAATAGAGATGGATTAAAACATGGCTGGGTGCGATGGCTTACACCTGTAATCCCAGCATTTTGGGAGGCTGAGGTGAGTGGATCACCTGAGGTCAGAAGTTGAAGAGCAGCCTGGCCAACAGGGCGATACTCCATCTCTACAAAAAATACAAAAATTAGCTGGGCGTGGTGGCGTGCACCTGTAATCCTAGCTACTTGGGAGGCTGAGGCAGGAGAATTGCTTTAACCTGGGAAGCAGAGGTTGTGGTGAGCCAAGATCGCGCCATTGCACTCCAGCCTGGGGGACAGAGCAAGACTCCATCTCAATAAATAAATAAATAAGAAAAAGAAAGAAATATTAAAAGGTGAGGAGGGTTGGGTGGATGTGGGGAATCAGTCACTAGAAGTTTAATGGCCTTTTTAAAAAAAAACTTCATTAAGAATATTAATGGAATGTAGGCTGGGTGTAGTGGCTCACGCCTGTAATCCCACCACTTTGAAAGGTCAAGGTAGAAGGATCACCTGAAGTCAGGAGTTTGAAACCAGCCCGGCCAACATGGTGAAATCCCATCTCTATCAAAAATACAAACATTAGCCAGGCATGGTTGCAGGCACCTGTAGTCCCAGCTACTCGGGAGGCTGAGGCAGGAGAATCTCTTGAATCTGAGAGATGGAGGTTGCAGTGAGCTGAGATCATGCCACGGCACTCCAGCCTGGGTGAGAGAGAGAGACTCCAACTCCAAAAAAAAAAAGAGAATACATGGAATGGAATGGAAGAATAAGTACTACTTACTGATTATTTACCACTTGCCACTTGCCAAGCAGGGCAATCACCAAGCCAAGAATTTATATATTGTTTGTTATTTCATTTAATCCTCACATTGACACTATGAAGTTAATGAGGTAAATGTTACCATTTATAGATGAAGAAACGCAGACTGGAGGAGTTTCAATTGCCCATGGTTACACTAGTTAGTAAATGATTAAAAAAACAAGTCTGATTCCAGAATTTGTGCCTTAATTACCAGGCTTTACCGCCTCTGGGTTATAGGAATATACAAGCATGAGAACAAGTTTGGCCATTGATTAATTTGCTAAACAAATCAGCAGGAAGCACTTTTTGTTGTTGTTGTTGAGACGGGGTCTCCCTCTGTCACCCAGGCTGAGTGCAGTGGTGCAATGTTGGCTCACTGCAACCTCCACCTCCCACATTCAAGCAGTTCTCATGCTTCAGCCTCCCAGGTAGCTGAGACTACAGGCACACACCACCATGCCTGACTTGCTTGCTTTGTGTGTGTGTGTGTTTTTTTTGTTTGTTTGTTTTGTTTGTTTGTTTGTTTGTTTTTGTATTTTTAGTATAGACAGGGTTTCTCTATTTTGGCCAGGCTGGTCTCGAACTCCTGGCCTCAAGTGATCCACCTGCCTCGGCCTCCCAAAGCACTGGGATTATAGGCATAAGCTACCGCACCCGGCCAGAACACGAAGCACTTTTTTTTTTCTTTTTGAGATGGAGTTTCACTCTTGTTGCCCAGGCTGGAGTGCGATGGTGCGATCTTGCTCGGCTCACCACAACCTCCTGCCTCCCAGGTTCAAGCGATTCTCCCGCCTCAGCTTTCCGAGTAGCTGGGATTACAGGCATACACCACCACGCCCGGCTAGTTTTCTTGTATTTTTAGTAGAGACGAGGTTTCTCCATGTTGGTCAGACTGGTCTCGAATTCCTGACCTCAGGTGATCCGCCTGCCTTGGCTCCCAAAGTGCTGGGATTACAGGCGTGAGCCACCACGCCCAGCACATGAAGCACTTATTAAAGCCCCACCACTGTATTGGGCCTTGGCAGTTGGTAGTGAACAAAACAGACAAGTCTCTGCCCTCGTGGAGCTTATATTCTAGTGGGAGGATAATAGACAAAATAAGAAATTGAAATAAAATATCAGAAGTCATAAATGCTATGAAGAAAAATAAGGTGAGGAAAAGGAAGTAGAATCAGGGTGACAGTTGCTATTTTAGATGAGTTGGGCATCTGAGCAGAGCAGGGAACGGAATGATGTGCAGAAGCCTGTCTGCCAGTATCTAGAGGAGGAGCCTCTAGGCAGGAACCAGGGAAGGTAAAGGAAATGCAGCCCTTTGATGTGTTCACAGGAACCGCAAGAGTAGGAGCTACTGTACCCAGAGGAAACTGCGAAGGAAAGACTGGTAGGAGATGACAACTGAGAAACATTCAGGTTCCAGGGACTATGTCATGTGTGGACCTCGGCAGGGGCTGTGGTAAGAACTTAGAACTTAAGATCAGGGGAGCAAGGAACCAAATGTACATTTCAAAGAGTCACTATTGTGTCATGAGATTCGAAGATTGCTCATAGCAAATCTTAAATAAAAAATCTTGGTCAAATACCTTCTGACAAAACAGTATATCCTATGTACTAGAAGCTGTTACAGTTACCCTTCAAGCCAAAATAACTCCTACATCACGAAACATATAATCCAGGAAGTTAAGAAAGAAGGAGTTGTTTCTCTAAACTGGTATCCATATTACTGTACCTTATTTAATTATTTACTTATTTTTTTTTAGAGATAGGGTCTTGCCCTGTCACCCAGGCTGGAGTTCAGGGGCACGATCATAGTTTACTGTAACCTCACACTCCTGAGTTCATGCAATCCTCCCACCTCAGTCTCCTGAGTAGTTAGGCCTACAGGCATGCATTGCCATGCCCTGCTAATTTCTTTTTTATTTTGTAGAGATGGGATCTCACTGTGTTGTCCAGGCTGGTCTTGAACTCCTAGCCTCAAGCGATCCTCCTGCCCTGGCCTCCCAAAGATTACTTTACTTTATTAACAAATGGTTTTATAGGGTAAAATCTTACCTATTCTCATTTGTATAAAGGTCAGCCTACATTATTGAAAAGTATATTAAAATATATACTTACTGCTTTTAAATGTAATTGGAACTAAACCATCCAAGTTTTTCAGGACATTAAGGGAACAGAGAAAAGTAACGTTATAATTAGCCTATCTGATAGATTTCATTAAGCAATTCAAACATTCTCTTGAGGTCTTGCTTACAGTATTGCATCTCTTAATAAGTAGAGTAAAAGTAAGTAAAAAGCTGAATCTTGATCAAATTATAATACTATCAATTCTACAACAACATAATTTAGCTGAAACACTTACTAATCTTTCAAGTAACTGCCAGCCAGCACACACTTTAAGAACTCAGATGTTTTGATGTCTTTCTAGTCAAATGAACAAGAAGCAGTAGGAAGTTTTCAGTAGGAAAACTTCCCCTCACATCATATTGATTAATTTAAAGGACTCCCACCCACTTTCTGCCTTCACTTGCACACCATTCTGAATTTTTCTATTTTAAAATATAAATTTTTTCTCGAATGAAAATATTTGATGATAATTCTGTGTTTCCTTGTAATTTGATTCTGTGTAACTACTATCTTTCCCTTCTTTTAAATGAATTTTCCCCAGGAAATGTATGGTCAGCTTTAATCCACTTTAAGAACAATCGTTGATTATTCAAATGAGAAATTGCAATGTTTAAATACTTTCAGCCAGCTGTTGGAAGAGGCAATGGTGTACTGACACTTTCAGCTGATATACTACAGGCTCTTTATCAGCGGAGGTAAAAGCATGGTCATATATAATTCATTAGTATTCTCTCTCTCTCTCTAATTGCTTTCTAGTAGAATTGCAGAAAGGAATTCTCACTCTCTTCTGTTTCCCTTGGGGGTTTGCCTTTGTTACGACTCAACTATAAGCTTTATATGGAGTTGCAGATTTGAAATAGAGCATTAATTGGAAGCAATTATTCAATTATAGCAGCTGTGGCTATGCTGTATCCTGAATATTTACCAAGAAAAGAAAGCATTTAACAGATGATTTAATATAGCAGCTTGGCAATAATGAACCTGCAACCAACACTGCAATTGCATAACTAATATCTTCAATAGCTGAAATATTCAAGAGTACATGGTATAAATTTAAAAATAAAATAAGACTATCAGGCTTGATTTTCAAAGCACTGCAAAATGTGTGAAGTCAATTCAAAAGTAATCAAAGAACTTATGTTTGTTTATTATCTAAAAATGTGTGAGATTTCTCCAACTGCTTGATTTTAAAAGTAGGTATGTTTTCAACTTTAATCGATTTTTTTTTGTTTTACTCTTTCGATGCCTCATGTATGTACTCTGAAGTCTTATTATAAGGCTGCCCTTGAAATTGATGCTTTGGAACCACTTTAGATACTTCTCAGATAAGCACCAAGAAGAACCTGCCCTGTGTGAAATTCCACTCTGTAACCAATGGTGTGATAATGAGCTGCCAGCTAGTCATTTTCTGCCTGTAATCTATTCAGCTTCTCGAGTGCTGACCAAGTGCTTGGCAGGGAATGGCTTTGGCTGGGCTAGGATTGATTAAATGGATGTGAAGACAATCCATATGCTGTCAAAAAATATTTTTATGGGCAAAAATCCACTACTAATACCTGCATTATTGGTTCTGAAAGAAATGGAGAAAATGTTTCATCAAATTTATTAGCTCTATGTTAAAGAAACGAAACAAAGGAACCGAAACACTTTGCTGCCAACTCTTGAGTCATCTTATTGGTGCTGTCTTGACAAAGAGATGCCATTCTTTTATTTGCTATGATGTCACCTTTGTCCAATCATAACCTTCCTTATGAGAGTAGGATAACTCTGGAGACAAGGTGAGTGACAGCAGCAAGCAACGCAGCAGTCACTAGGCAACAAGATCCAGCCTTCAGTGGAAGAGAATCTTAAAACATTTAACCCTCACACTGTCTGGGTGTCTCATTGCTGAAATGGCAGTAATCTCTGGACAAAAGCCTAATGTGAATAGGTAGCTTGTTTCTAAAGCCATGTTTTTTCAGGCACTGTGAGGAAACTTCCTTCTTAGACTAAGAACATTACTCAGTTTGAAAAGATTGGTAGAGTTAGAAATCTTTAAAACTGCTTTTTCACAGGGTCACAGTTTAAGCCACATGAGGATCCCCCCAGTGTGTTTAGAACTGTTATTCAATTGCTCCCCATAAGGCAGGCTGCTGCACAGGTCTTGTAGTCTGTACTCTGCACAAAGTCATACTGTAGAAGGGTGAGTGGGACTGAAATCAGCCTGTACCCCCTTGCCAAGATATACCCTTGCTAGGGCAGTCTGGAGAAGGGTGTCTTTATCTAATTGGTTGCCCTGATGGGGCACCATTTTGTAATTTGTCTGCCTGGAGGAGGTGCTTTTTTCTAATTTGCACAAAATTGCTCAGTGAGCTCTTAGGTGCGGGGCACTGCAAATACATCTTGTGTCCCCCACTAGTCAAAAGCTCTCCAAGATGGTCTCTCCTCTTTCACTTGACTCTTGCTGTAGAATTTAGCACAGGCTGGACAGACCAGGTGTGGACTCTCCTCTTTCACTTGACTCTTGCTGTAGAATTTAGCACAGGCTGGACAGACCAGGTGTGGACTGGTGGTGTTGTTTCCAAACTGGATTTCCAGAATTGCCTCATTCAGATTGTTTTGGTTTGTTTCCAGAAAAAAAAAAAGGCACTTAAAATTTTTCTCATGAAGCAAATGTTTTGTCAGTTTTTGAGAGCTTAATAGTTTAATATTATTTTCTGCCCCCAAACAGTTACACAGTATAATGATTTTCTTAAGATAAACCCTACTGTTTTTTAGTCAGATCAAAAAGTGATTTACAGGCATTTATTAAGTGGGCTTTTTCAGAACAGTGGGTACCATGTTTCTCTAACAGTGTCTGGCACAGAGTAAGTGCACATATCTCTTTGCATGAGTGCATTAATCAGTTGATTAGTTAATTAACAGTATTCACTTGGTGGAATCCAAAAGTAGAGTTATATAATACTTTGGAATTATTAGAAAACCTACAGGGTTTTTTGGTTTCTTGTTTTTGAGAAAAGGTCTCATTCTGTTGCCTAGGCCGGAGTGCCACGGCATGATCATAGCCCACCGCAGCCTTAAACTCCTGGGCTTGAGCAATCCTTGCCCTTAGCCTCCAAAGCATCTAGGACTACAGGCATGTGCCACCATGCCCAGCTAATTTTTGTAGAGATGTGGTCTTACTATATTGCCCAGGCTAGTCTCGAACTCTTCACCGCAAGTCATCCTCTTGCCTCAACCTCCCAAAATGTTAGGATGAAAGACATGAGCCACTGTACCTAGCCAAGAAACCTCACAGGTTATCCAGTACAACAGTTGTTATGCAGTTGAGGAAACTGAGACCCAAATAACTAGCCAATTTGTACATCTAGTTAAAAGCATAGCCAAGTGTCCCTATAATTAGCACAATGTGGAGACTAATTTAGATTGTAATCATGTAGAGGGCAAAGATCATTTCCATTGACTTTGCTACACGCCTAACCTATAGTATCATTAAACCTGCATTCAGTGTTGGTGACAATATATTTCATGACTATAATGAGTTTGCAAAAATAAAAATTGGATCCTGTTCAGAAATAACCATGCCGTGGTTGGCTCATTGTGACTACTTTTCTTCTGGAATATAAAAATCTCATATTATAGTGATTATTGCTTTGCAACCTGTATTTTGTTCTGTCACTGAAAGTTTTTACAGTCTAATTAAGGAGACAGGACTAACACAAGATAAATTAGAGAAAATACAGCCAAAGACTTACTAAACCAGGCATTTTATATCTTATCCTCACAAAGGGCAGATCCAGCATATCAAACCAGTTTTCTTATTCTGAAACGTTTTTATCCTGAAACCAATACTTCCCAAACTTGTCCTTCATATTTTTCATACTGTCACCTGTGCTATTTCTTTAATATTTTTCTTTAGATTGACCCACTTTTATCTTAGTGTTATTCTAAGTCATAATACTCCTTAATATGTATAACAAATACATATTTTTCCCAATGTACATGAATATATCTAAAAATGTTTATTTGTGTGCCTTCAGCAGTACAGGGTCACTCCTTGGGAAACAGCAGACTACACCGTACTTTTAAATGTGGAATGACATTAAACATTATTGAGTGCCAAGCAATGCCATGCATTTTCCAAAAAGGAGGAAAGCCAGTACTGACTTACAACTGATTTAATTTGACCCTAACAAGATCTTCATGAAATTAAGTTAGATATCACAGTCTTATGTTCAAATTTAGCTGCTAGTTCAAGCTTTGCCATTAAATGGCATGATCTGGTATCCTTCTGTTTCCTCATAAGTCAAAGAGAAGATTGGATTAGACAAATTCTGAAGGCCAACATTATAGGAGCTCAAATCATCTGCATTACTCACTTGTCTCTCCAGTTAGACAAAGGATCCCTGTATGCTGAGAGATCCCCATGCAGGAACTTAAAATGTGATGGAAACACAGTGGCCATAGTAAGTGTGAATATGCTAAAGTTCCTATTAATGACTTTCAAATGATTTCTTTAAAGACCAAAATTAGGTATGTTGTTAACAAGACATATTTAAACAAAATGAAAACCACTAAAAATAAAAATAATGGACTAGACAAACATAGCAAACAAGCCTCCCCCTGCAAAAAATAAAGGTGGTAAAATTAATATCAGACAAAACAGCATCTAAGGCAAAAAGTTTGAATAAGAAGGGGTATTTCTTTAGAATAAGGAGTATTTCTTTTTTTTTCTTTCTTTTTCTTTTTTTGAGACTGTCTCACTCTGTCTCCAAGGCTGGATCTCGGCACACTGCAACCTCTGCCTCCCAGGTTTAAGCAATTCTGGTGCCGAGTAGCTGGGACTACAGGTGCGCACCCAACACACCAGCATTTTTTGTGTTTTTAGTAGAGATGGGGTTTCACCATGCTGGCCAGGCTGGTCTTGAACCCCTGACCTCAGGTGATCCGCCCACCTTGGCCTCCCAAAGTGCTTGGATTACAGGTATGAACCACCGCACCTGGCCAGGAAGGATATTTCATTTTGACAAAAGTATAGTCCATGAAGAAGATGTTATAATAGTTGTGAATATTTATAGACAAAACAATTAAAGTAAAATTGTTAGAAATATGTAGAAAATTTGACTAAATCGCAATTAGAATGGAAATGTTAATAAATCTTCCTCTGGATTTACAGGATACATAGAGCAAAATAAGATAAAGAGAGTCTGAATTATGTATATACTTAGTAAGCTTGAAAATATATATATTCTTGTCAAACAAAATTTGTAAAAGTAAAAATTACACCTTTTTTATTGTCACATTCTCTGACGGTAGTGAAATAAAACACAAAATCAATAAGAAAAGGCAAGTTTCCCTCCCACCCAATTACATTAGTTGGCAATATTCATACAAATTTAAGTCAAAGAGGAAATCAAAACCGAAATTATAGATAATTTAGACATTAACAAATGAAAATATACAGTAAAAGATATTAATATATTCAGGGGAAAATCCATAAAGTTAAATGCATTTATTAATGAACATGAAATGTTGAAATACTTGAAAGAAAGTAGAAGGAACAACAAAATAATATGAAGGAGAAATTAAGAATTAATGAAAGGATCAAAGCAGAATCTGATTTATTAGAAAAAGAAAAACCGGCTTCGTATATAAAACCAGGAGTTGTCAGTCCGAAAAACAACGAAATAGAGAAACTTCTTACAAGTGTGATTATGAGAAACCACAAATACACAATGATAGAAGTGGAAAGGGAGTGTAATGATAGGCACAACAGAATTTTTGTTACAAAAATGTTTATAGTTTTATGCTGATAAATCTGAACATTTAGATAAAATGAAAAATTTAATAGCAAAATTGAAAATCCAAACAGACCAATTACCATAGACAAATGAAAAAGTTTGTCAAACACCTACTACTTCCATTCCCAGCAAAACACCAGTCCAGGGGCTTCACAGTGAATACTACCAGTTTTTTCTAGGAGTTTCTCTCTTGTTTCAGCTGTTCTAAAGAATAGGGAAGGAAGGAAGGAAGGAGAGTGTCTTAGTTTATTTTATAAAGTTGTAAACACCTGGTACCAAAACCAACAAAACATCACAAAAATGCTACAGATCAATCTCCAGAACTGGCCTTTTTCACGTATAAAACTGGCATGGCCAATGTAACTTAACACTGGCTCCATGTTGGCAGGTGTACGCAATGGTACAACCTTTGTGTCAATGAAATTTTGAGTGTTCACATTTAACCTAGAAATTCAATTTAAAGGAGTTTATCCCAAGAAAACAATAAGGCAAATGTGCAAAAACACATAAATATTTTAAAACTTCATTGCAACATCCGTGATCTGATAAGTGCAAAAGGAGATTATAAATAGAATGTGTAGCACTTACCTATCTGTTCAGCAAAAATCTAACAAGTATGTGTGTTTATACATTAAGAAGTCATGTTCTAATTCCTGGAACCTATGAATGTGTTACCATTATATGGCAAAGAGGAAAGAAGGTAGCAGATGAAATTGTTAGCTAATCAATGAACTTTAAGAAAATTATCCTGGATTATCTGGGTGGGCCAGATGTAATCACAAGGTCCTTAAATGTGAAAGAGTGGGGCAGGAGAGGGAATGTCAGAGTGGTGTTATATGAGAAAGACTAACTCTGGCATTGCTGGCTTGAAGATGAGCCAACAAAGCCTCTAGAAGCCGAAAAGGGAAAGGAAACACACTCCGCTTGGAGACTCCAGAAGGAACAGAACAGCCTCGCCAACACCTTGATTTCAACCCAGTGAGACCCCTTTCAGACTTCTCACTTCCCAATAATAAATTTACATTGTTTTTAAGTCATTAAGTTTGTGGTAATTTGTTATAGCAGCAATAGGAAACTAATATGATAAATGCCTTCATTTCTTAGTAAGAAAACACATTTTCTAAGATTTCCTCCAAGGGTATCCTGAAAGTATGGGACAGGATCACTTCTTTNCT
Organism: Rhinopithecus bieti; assembly: GCF_001698545.2. Classification (NCBI taxonomy): domain Eukaryota; kingdom Metazoa; phylum Chordata; class Mammalia; order Primates; family Cercopithecidae; genus Rhinopithecus; species Rhinopithecus bieti. The sequence continues at coordinate 666,726 of NW_016804504.1, forward strand.
GGTGGTGTTGTTTCCAAACTGGATTTCCAGAATTGCCTCATTCAGATTGTTTTGGTTTGTTTCCAGAAAAAAAAAAAGGCACTTAAAATTTTCTCATGAAGCAAATGTTTTGTCAGTTTTGAGAGCTTAATAGTTTAATATTATTTTCTGCCCCAAACAGTTACACAGTATAATGATTTTCTTAAGATAAACCCTACTGTTTTTTAGTCAGATCAAAAGTGATTTACAGGCATTTATTAAGTGGGCTTTTCAGAACAGTGGGTACCATGTTTCTCTAACAGTGTCTGGCACAGAGTAAGTGCACATATCTCTTTGCATGAGTGCATTAATCAGTTGATTAGTTAATTAACAGTATTCACTTGGTGGAATCCAAAAGTAGAGTTATATAATACTTTGGAATTATTAGAAAACCTACAGGGTTTTTTGGTTTCTTGTTTTGAGAAAAGGTCTCATTCTGTTGCCTAGGCCGGAGTGCCACGGCATGATCATAGCCCACCGCAGCCTTAAACTCCTGGGCTTGAGCAATCCTTGCCCTTAGCCTCCAAAGCATCTAGGACTACAGGCATGTGCCACCATGCCCAGCTAATTTTGTAGAGATGTGGTCTTACTATATTGCCCAGGCTAGTCTCGAACTCTTCACCGCAAGTCATCCTCTTGCCTCAACCTCCCAAAATGTTAGGATGAAAGACATGAGCCACTGTACCTAGCCAAGAAACCTCACAGGTTATCCAGTACAACAGTTGTTATGCAGTTGAGGAAACTGAGACCCAAATAACTAGCCAATTTGTACATCTAGTTAAAAGCATAGCCAAGTGTCCCTATAATTAGCACAATGTGGAGACTAATTTAGATTGTAATCATGTAGAGGGCAAAGATCATTTCCATTGACTTTGCTACACGCCTAACCTATAGTATCATTAAACCTGCATTCAGTGTTGGTGACAATATATTTCATGACTATAATGAGTTTGCAAAATAAAATTGGATCCTGTTCAGAAATAACCATGCCGTGGTTGGCTCATTGTGACTACTTTTCTTCTGGAATATAAAATCTCATATTATAGTGATTATTGCTTTGCAACCTGTATTTTGTTCTGTCACTGAAAGTTTTACAGTCTAATTAAGGAGACAGGACTAACACAAGATAAATTAGAGAAAATACAGCCAAAGACTTACTAAACCAGGCATTTTATATCTTATCCTCACAAAGGGCAGATCCAGCATATCAAACCAGTTTTCTTATTCTGAAACGTTTTATCCTGAAACCAATACTTCCCAAACTTGTCCTTCATATTTTCATACTGTCACCTGTGCTATTTCTTTAATATTTTCTTTAGATTGACCCACTTTTATCTTAGTGTTATTCTAAGTCATAATACTCCTTAATATGTATAACAAATACATATTTTCCCAATGTACATGAATATATCTAAAATGTTTATTTGTGTGCCTTCAGCAGTACAGGGTCACTCCTTGGGAAACAGCAGACTACACCGTACTTTTAAATGTGGAATGACATTAAACATTATTGAGTGCCAAGCAATGCCATGCATTTTCCAAAAGGAGGAAAGCCAGTACTGACTTACAACTGATTTAATTTGACCCTAACAAGATCTTCATGAAATTAAGTTAGATATCACAGTCTTATGTTCAAATTTAGCTGCTAGTTCAAGCTTTGCCATTAAATGGCATGATCTGGTATCCTTCTGTTTCCTCATAAGTCAAAGAGAAGATTGGATTAGACAAATTCTGAAGGCCAACATTATAGGAGCTCAAATCATCTGCATTACTCACTTGTCTCTCCAGTTAGACAAAGGATCCCTGTATGCTGAGAGATCCCCATGCAGGAACTTAAAATGTGATGGAAACACAGTGGCCATAGTAAGTGTGAATATGCTAAAGTTCCTATTAATGACTTTCAAATGATTTCTTTAAAGACCAAAATTAGGTATGTTGTTAACAAGACATATTTAAACAAAATGAAAACCACTAAAATAAAATAATGGACTAGACAAACATAGCAAACAAGCCTCCCCTGCAAAAAATAAAGGTGGTAAAATTAATATCAGACAAAACAGCATCTAAGGCAAAAGTTTGAATAAGAAGGGGTATTTCTTTAGAATAAGGAGTATTTCTTTTTTTTTCTTTCTTTTCTTTTTTTGAGACTGTCTCACTCTGTCTCCAAGGCTGGATCTCGGCACACTGCAACCTCTGCCTCCCAGGTTTAAGCAATTCTGGTGCCGAGTAGCTGGGACTACAGGTGCGCACCCAACACACCAGCATTTTTTGTGTTTTAGTAGAGATGGGGTTTCACCATGCTGGCCAGGCTGGTCTTGAACCCCTGACCTCAGGTGATCCGCCCACCTTGGCCTCCCAAAGTGCTTGGATTACAGGTATGAACCACCGCACCTGGCCAGGAAGGATATTTCATTTTGACAAAAGTATAGTCCATGAAGAAGATGTTATAATAGTTGTGAATATTTATAGACAAAACAATTAAAGTAAAATTGTTAGAAATATGTAGAAAATTTGACTAAATCGCAATTAGAATGGAAATGTTAATAAATCTTCCTCTGGATTTACAGGATACATAGAGCAAAATAAGATAAAGAGAGTCTGAATTATGTATATACTTAGTAAGCTTGAAAATATATATATTCTTGTCAAACAAAATTTGTAAAAGTAAAATTACACCTTTTTTATTGTCACATTCTCTGACGGTAGTGAAATAAAACACAAAATCAATAAGAAAAGGCAAGTTTCCCTCCCACCCAATTACATTAGTTGGCAATATTCATACAAATTTAAGTCAAAGAGGAAATCAAAACCGAAATTATAGATAATTTAGACATTAACAAATGAAAATATACAGTAAAAGATATTAATATATTCAGGGGAAAATCCATAAAGTTAAATGCATTTATTAATGAACATGAAATGTTGAAATACTTGAAAGAAAGTAGAAGGAACAACAAAATAATATGAAGGAGAAATTAAGAATTAATGAAAGGATCAAAGCAGAATCTGATTTATTAGAAAAGAAAACCGGCTTCGTATATAAAACCAGGAGTTGTCAGTCCGAAAACAACGAAATAGAGAAACTTCTTACAAGTGTGATTATGAGAAACCACAAATACACAATGATAGAAGTGGAAAGGGAGTGTAATGATAGGCACAACAGAATTTTGTTACAAAATGTTTATAGTTTTATGCTGATAAATCTGAACATTTAGATAAAATGAAAATTTAATAGCAAAATTGAAAATCCAAACAGACCAATTACCATAGACAAATGAAAAGTTTGTCAAACACCTACTACTTCCATTCCCAGCAAAACACCAGTCCAGGGGCTTCACAGTGAATACTACCAGTTTTTTCTAGGAGTTTCTCTCTTGTTTCAGCTGTTCTAAAGAATAGGGAAGGAAGGAAGGAAGGAGAGTGTCTTAGTTTATTTTATAAAGTTGTAAACACCTGGTACCAAAACCAACAAAACATCACAAAATGCTACAGATCAATCTCCAGAACTGGCCTTTTCACGTATAAAACTGGCATGGCCAATGTAACTTAACACTGGCTCCATGTTGGCAGGTGTACGCAATGGTACAACCTTTGTGTCAATGAAATTTTGAGTGTTCACATTTAACCTAGAAATTCAATTTAAAGGAGTTTATCCCAAGAAAACAATAAGGCAAATGTGCAAAACACATAAATATTTTAAAACTTCATTGCAACATCCGTGATCTGATAAGTGCAAAAGGAGATTATAAATAGAATGTGTAGCACTTACCTATCTGTTCAGCAAAATCTAACAAGTATGTGTGTTTATACATTAAGAAGTCATGTTCTAATTCCTGGAACCTATGAATGTGTTACCATTATATGGCAAAGAGGAAAGAAGGTAGCAGATGAAATTGTTAGCTAATCAATGAACTTTAAGAAAATTATCCTGGATTATCTGGGTGGGCCAGATGTAATCACAAGGTCCTTAAATGTGAAAGAGTGGGGCAGGAGAGGGAATGTCAGAGTGGTGTTATATGAGAAAGACTAACTCTGGCATTGCTGGCTTGAAGATGAGCCAACAAAGCCTCTAGAAGCCGAAAAGGGAAAGGAAACACACTCCGCTTGGAGACTCCAGAAGGAACAGAACAGCCTCGCCAACACCTTGATTTCAACCCAGTGAGACCCCTTTCAGACTTCTCACTTCCCAATAATAAATTTACATTGTTTTAAGTCATTAAGTTTGTGGTAATTTGTTATAGCAGCAATAGGAAACTAATATGATAAATGCCTTCATTTCTTAGTAAGAAAACACATTTTCTAAGATTTCCTCCAAGGGTATCCTGAAAGTATGGGACAGGATCACTTCTTTAGTGGTATTCTAAACGTTTTTCCAGTAGAGTTAATGCAAAAGATAAACACATATTATCTGTAATCACCTATTTCAGGGATCTTAAAATGATCTTATGGCATCAAAAGAAATTATTTGCATGTTGAACTTTTCATTTTTCCCTATTTTCCAAAATTAATAACATTTTGCATCAGCCAATGACACAGGTTGAAACCTTCCCCTTTTGCCAGTGGTAATTGGAACCCAGGTCCTGGCTGCCTGAATGTGCCTAAGTTCCCATTCTTCAAGGGATTTTTTTTTTTTTTTTTTTTTTTTTTTTTATGAGACGGACTCTCACTCTGTCGCCCAGGTTGGAGTGCAGTGGCGTGATCTCGGCTCACTGCAAGCTCCGCCTCCCAGGTTCACGCCATTCTCCTGCCTCAGCCTCCCGAGTAGCTGGGACCACAGGCGCCCGCCACCTCGCCCGGCTATTTTTTTAAATTTTTTAATTTTTGAATTTTTGAATTTTTTTATTTTGAGTAGAGATGGTGTTTCACAGCGTTAGGCAGGATGGTCTCCATCTCCTGACCTCGGAATCCGCCCGCCTTGGCCTCCCAAAGTGCTGGGATTACAGGCTTGAGCCACCGCGCCTGGCCGGATCATCTTTTTTAAGTGAAATTGTTAGTATTGAAGTAGAATTGGGACAGGCGTGGTGGCTTATGTCTGTAATCTCAGCACTCGGGGAGGCAAGGAGGGTGGATCACCTGAGGTCAGGAATTCAACACCAGCCTGGCCAATATGGTGAAACCCCGTCTTTACTAAAATACAAAATTAGCCGGGCAGTAGTGGCATGTGCCTGTAATCCCAGCTACTCTGGAAGCTGAGGCAGGAGAATCATTTGAGCCTGGGAGGTGGAGGGTACGGTGAGCCGAGATCACACCACTGCACAAAAAAAAAAAAAAAAAAAAAGAAAGAAAG
>NW_016804504.1:672309-693557 GCF_001698545.2 Rhinopithecus bieti
AAAAAAAGAAAGAAAGAAAGAAAGAAAGAAAGAAAGAAAGAAAGAAAGAAAGAAAGAAAGAAAAGAAAAGAAAAGAAGAAAGGAAGTAGAAAGTAGAATTGATTTCACTTCTCCTGAATATATGATGGTAAATCAACATCATTGCCAATATTTCCAGGGATTCTGAGCCCACAGGGTTGGGTAAAGATGCTTTTATTTTTGCTAGGGATAGTGATGATCAAATTTCCACTGATTTTTCTTGATCTCCACTCTGCATTTTGCCTCTCATCTCTGTTCACCATTTTATATACCTTGTTACTCAGTTAGGTATTTTCCTTTCCAATCTCTTCACTCTGCCAAATACTACTATGACTTAAGGCAATGGCCATAGCAGGCTTTATTAAACGTTTAGAGCAATGGAGGGTTGCACTGCATAAAACACAGACAATCACTTAACGTTGTATATTAGAATTCCTTACTTTTAAATGTGTGTTGGTCATTTTCAGGACTGGGGAACAACATCACTTTGACTTGGGCTCCAGCCTCCTGCTATGATGCTGCGTCTTCTCTCTTCTTCCCTTGAATGCTCCTTTCCTCTTTAGTTCGAAGTTCTCCAAACCTCAAATTACTGCTCATTTCTCAGGGAGAACCATTTACTTTCATCTCTGTCCCAACTTAGGCCACCCTACCTTACAAGAACGTTATTTTATTTTATTTTATCTTATTTTATTTTTTGAGACAGTGTCCGGCTCTGTCACCCAGGCTGGAGTGCAGTGGCACAATTTCAGCTCACTGCAACCTCCATCTCCCAGGCTCAAGTAATCCTCCCACCTCAGTCTCCCAAGCAGCTGAGACTCCAGGCAGCCACCACCGTGCACAGCTAGCTTTTGTATATTGAGTAGAGATGGGGTTTCACTATGTTGCCCAGGCTGGTCTCAAACTTCTGGGTTCAAAGTGATCCCAGCCTCCTGCCTCAGCCTCCCAAAGTGCTGAGATTACAGGCATGAGGCACTCTGCCTGGCCAGCCTTTTTTTTTTGACACGGAGTCTTGCTCTTGTTGCCCAGGCAGGAGTGCAATGGCACGATCTCGGCTCACTGCAGCCTCCACCTCCCGGGTTCAAGCAATTCTCCTGCCTCAGCCTCCCAAGTAGCTGGGATTACAGGCGTCTGCCACCATGCCCGGCTAATTTTGTATTTTTAGTAGAGATGGGGTTTCTCCATGTTGGTCAGGCTGCTCTAGAACTCCCGTCCTCAGGTGATCCACCCACCTCGGCCTCCCAAAGTGCTGGGATTACAGATGTGAGCCACTGTGCCCAGCCCAGCCTTATCTTTTTAATAAAAGTTTTTGAAGAACAGATGTTCCAAGACAAGACATTTCTTCCTGAGGGAATTTTGTTTTGTCAGCTTGCTGCAACAGTTGTTCTTCTCCCGCTACCCAAGTAATTTAGTAATTTAAAATTTCTTAACACTTATACTAAATGTCTATTTCATAGTATATGGAACGTATCTCAATTTTTGAAGTAAAACAAGAAATTAAAAAGAAAAAAAAATCTCTACTGCACTGGGGCTATTTCACACTACAGCCCCAGGCCCCAAAGGAGGCACGTGTACTTTCACTCCCTTTCGTGGTTAGGGGTACTTAAGTGGAAGCTTCAGAAGCACTGGTCTCTTTCTGTTTCACTTTTTCATAATAAAAGTTTTCAAGTGAATGCAAAGTAAGTACAAAAGATAATAAATTTTATGTATTTATAACTCAGTTTCAATAATTATTAACATATGGCCAATGTTATTTCAAACAAATCCCCCTCATTCTCCACGCTTTCTCACACTAGATCATTTTGCAGTGAATTCCAGATGTTATATTCTGTCCATAAATACTTCATTATTTATATCTAGAAGATAAAGATACGGGACCCTAATTGTCCCATGAAAGGCATTTGACAGTTGTTGAGAAGCACTGTTTTCAGGCATTACGCCCTCTCACAATCCGAAAATGCATACATTTATTAGCTCCTTTCATGGGAGTAGTTGGCACTCAGTGATGAAAAAGAGATATTGTTCGAAGACTAGTCCAGCTTTGCTTATTTTATTTTTTTCTTTTTCTGGAGCAAGACATCTCCAGAATAGTCTATTCTCCAGACTAGCTGAATGACATTTTAATTTGCTCCATGAGCAGCCTCAGCCTTACAAACAACCAACGAACGACTTAATCATACACAAGGCTTCCTCCACACCTGGACCCTCTGTTGCCGAACAGGGGAGGTTTTAGAGAATCTGTGCATTCAGGAGTCAAAGGAGAGAGAGTTGTGCAAAGGAAGGCCAGCCAGGGGGATGGACCCTCCAGAGAGGGATGACTACTACCAAGTCAAGGCTTCCTCACTACCTGAACTGCCCAGCTACTGTGCACCAGAAATCAAGTGATTCTACCCAGTGAAATGCAGCCACTGTTTGCTGTGAGTCCCCACGGGACAGATGCTTGTCTTGCTGACCTTTGTATCTCCAGCGCCTAGCTCCAAGTCTAGCAAACAGTGGACTCTTAGGAGACTGAAGCTCCAAGTTCAGACTAGTATCTTCCTGAAACTGGCAGAATCAGGTACACTGGGGGAATTGGGTGCCTTGGTGAGGAGGACGTGTTAGTAAGGGTGGGCAATTTGAATTGCGCAGGCCTGGGGAGTATGGCACAGAGAGGTGCCTCACAGCTCCAGCTCTTTGTGGTGAGGCAGTTAGAGGTGAAATATTGATGCAAAGTGAATGGTCAGAGGGATTTGCTGACAATGTTTGCCTGTTTTAAAGATGTGCCCTGATTTGGCTAATTTCCAGGGACAGAAATTTTTTCTTTATTCTCTCCCTCCTTATTTCAAATGTATGCTGTATGGTCTTTTGTTGTTAAATAGGCTGTTTAGGGATGGCCCAGGAACTGCCAGAATCAGGGTTGGCGGGCCAAACTGGAGAAGGCAAAAGCTGGGAATCCACCCTGACATGCCAGATATGCAGGAGGAGTTAGTTGAGAATCCTCTGAATGAGAGTTAGAGGCCTTTCTCACCAGATGTAGAAATTTAGATGAATGTGCTATACTTTTATAGTTCATGCCATTAAATGAGGTAATTCTAACACGGGTCCCAGGGCTAAAAAAAAAAAAGCAAACACAAATATCTTGGAGGAATGTAGCCTTTGCATCTTCGGGAATTGGTGCAGGACTTAACACATAGTAGGTGCTCAATAAATGTTTGTTGAAGGGACAGAAGGGTAAAATTAAAGAATAGACACAGAAATGCATTTCAGTTCTCAAAGCTTTTGTTACATGGCAGATTTGCCTGTATTTGGCTATATTTGCTACAGTCACATGAACCAGTGAACAGAAGGTGGTTTGAAGTCTTGTGAGCTCTTTTAAGCAGCCAATAGATATGTAAAATGGCACTCATTGTCCAAACTAATCCCAGAGAAAGCCTCACAATGAAAATATCATGGTAGGGTAATACACTGTTTAAGGACACGTTTGGGTGGATTAAGTCTAAAATATTCTTCAGATTTATTTATTTATTTATTGAGATGAAGTCTCACTCTTGTCACCCAGGCTGGAATGCAGTGGTGCGGACCTCGGGTCACTGCAACCTCTGCCTCCCAGGTTCAAGCGATTCTCCTGCCTCAGCCTCCCAAGTAGCTGGGATTACAGGCGCCTGCCATCACATCCAGCTAATTTTTGTATTTTTAGTAGAGATGGGGTTTCATCTTGTTGGCCAGGCTGGTCTTGAACTCCTGACCTCAGGTGATCCACTCACCTGAGACTCCCAAACTGCTGGGATTACAGGCATGAGCCACCATGCCAGGCCTGTTCTTCAGTTTTATTAATTTTAGTCTGGTTGACTAAGGTTTCTTAGAAGTGAATCTTATAAGGAAAGTTAAAAAAAAAAAAATGCATAAAACAAAAACCTAATGTGCCAAAATGTATGGGATGCAGCTAAAGCAGTGTTTGGGGCAGGAGCAGGGGGAAATTTATAGCTAAAAGCCTATATTAGAAAAGAAGAAAGATCTCAAATCAGTAACCTAATCTTCCATCTTAAGAAACTAGAAAAAGAAGAGCAAACTAAACTCAAAGCAAATAGAAGATGGGTAATCATCATGATAACAAGGGAAAGAAATAAAATAGAAAAACAATAGAGAAAAGTGATGAAACCAAAAGTTGGTTTTTTGAAAAGATCAAGAAAATGGGTAAACCTTTAGCTCTCCTGATCAAGACTAAAGAGAGAGAGAGACAGAAAAGACACAAATTACTGAAATCACGAATGAAAGTGGAGACATCACTCCCAACTTACAGAAATTAAAAGAATTCTAGAGGAATACTGTGAACAACAGTATGCCAATAAACTACTTAACATCGGGAAACATTCCTAGAAAGATATGAATTACTGCAACTGACTCACGAAGAAATAAAAAATAAACGTGTGTACATGGACATTGTTTTCTGGAAGAGTATTTGCCCTTTAAGAATTATTTTTCTTCTAACATATGTACAATGCAGGTAAAGAAATGAAGTACAGCTAAACAAAAAAGGGGAAATAACTTCATGACCAAAGGTAAGTACACTGATAACTTTTTTTTTTTTTTTAAGAGGCTGAAGTGCAGTGGCACAATCATAGCTCTCTGAAGCCTTGAACTCCTGGGTTCAAGCAATCCTCCTGCCACAGCCTCCCGAATAGTTGGGACTACAGGTGTGCCCCACTACGCCCAGCTAATTTATTTTTATTTTTCGTACAGATGGAGTCTTACTATGTTGCCTAGACTGGTTTGAAATTTGTGGCCTCAAGTGATTCTCCTGCCTTGGCCTCCCAAAACATTGGGATTACAGGTGCAAGCACCCAGCCTACTGACAACATTTTGAGATGAAACCTGCAAATATGTGAACCTGTAAATGTATATAACAGGGTGCTAAAATTGGACTCTTCTTGCTTACTTTTGGTAAAAGCTCTGAAGGCTGATAACAATACAATAGATACCCAAAGATTCCCACATCCTAAATATCCAAATTGGGTGCCTATTCCTCCTATGTAACCTATGTAGAGTGGACTTGAGAGATTATGAAACTGATTCTGCAGGAAATAAGCAGTCAATGAAAAGTGAGGGCTGAAGCATTAGTGAGTGAGGATTTCATAGACAGCCTGTGAGTGAGCTGGGTCCCACCTTCCTCCCAGGGGAAGAGGAGGGAATGCATGACCTCATCCCAAGCCAGTGAGAGGGCCTTCCAAAGACCCCCTTAGAGAGCTTCACATGGGCTCCCTGAAGTTTGGGGACTGGTGTCTGCCTTTTGCCAAGAGAAGCTAACAGGGGAGACTCTGGCTAGAACTAAATGGGGGTGGCAACAAAGAGATAGAAGTGGCTGACAAAGATGCATGAGTTTTACTGGGAAGCCACGCAGACCTGGGGAGGGAGCTGGCCTGGGTTGTTTTAAAGGAGAACCGCACAAGAGGACTCCTGAGGAGGGGGTAAAGGGCCAAAACAAGAGGGTTAATATAAGGGACGCTGCTGGAAAGCCTGGGCTGAGGGGAGAAGTGGAAGCTTCCAGCTGGAGGAGAGACAGCGTCCTCCATAAAGGATTTTGGGGACAACTTGCAAAACCACCTGCCAGAGAAAGAGCCTGCAAAGGTGCCTCTGTCACACCCTCAGGAACCAATGGTGGCTCAGGACAGTGCCTGCCAGGAAAGAGGGCATCCTTCGCCCCATCCCCATCCTCAGGGACCCACCTTGAGGGGCCAGAGACCGAAGCGAAGAGGACAAGTTGTGAGGGGAGGATGGCAACCACTAACCCTAACCCCCAACTTCTTCAGCCTGCAAGCTTGAAGTAGGTTGGCCTGGAGGAGGAGAGTCCTTTCCGTTGAAAGCGGTTCAGATTGGGCTGGACATTTTAATGACTGAAGACAGTCCAGCTGACTGAAAGGGACCAGAAGGCTTTGAGATCTGCCTGAGATTTCATCCAGGGGCAGGAAAAGGGCAAATCCCGAGAGTGAATTTGAAATAAATGTAGGAGAAAGGAAATCGTTGCTTCATTATTGCATTTGTGCTTGTCTTGTTCAACAAAGTAGTAACAAATATTTTTAAAAGGTGTGTTTGTTTGTTTTTGTTTATTTTGAGACAGGGACATTCTGTCACCCAGGCTGGAGTGTAGTAGTACAATCTCAACTCACTGCAGCCTCGGCCTCCCAGGCTCAGGTGATCCTCCCACCTCAGCCTCCTGAGTAGCTGGGACTACAGGCGCCTGCCACCACACCCAGCTAGTTTTTATATTTTTAGCAGAGATAGGTCTCGCTAATGTTGCCCAGGCTGGTCTCAAACTTCTGGGCTGAAAGTGATCTGCCATCTTTGGCCCCTCAAAGTGCTGGGATTACAGGCATGAGCCATGGTGCCTGGCCTAGAAAATATTTTTAAACAAGTTTTGAATCATACTGGGTTCTTATATAAATAAAATGACAGCATATATGTAGCGCTCCTGGCATGATGTTTGGCACATAATAAATGCTCCATAAGTGTTAGTATTATTATCACTACTACTGTTTTGTAATCTGCCTTTTTTCACTTAATATATCCTAAATATATTTTTATGTCAATAAATACACTTATGGCAGATAACTAGAACAAGAGTTCCACACCATTCCGTTTACTAATATATCCTTCTATTTACAACAGTGCTTGGCACATAGCAGGTAATCAATGAACAGTTGTTAAATGAATCATTTCAAGTGGATGCAATGTGGTGCTGTATGGAATGTACAATATTTATTTATTGATCGGTTATTTTTGGTTAGAATATGTTGGAAACAACCACATCAAGGTGGATTCCAATCTTTCATTATTATAAACCAGACTCTCACAAACATCCTTATTTTTTGCATCTTTGTGTATATCCTTAATTGTTTTCTTGGTATAAATTCTTAGGAGAGGAACTGCTAGGTCAAAGGGTATGAACATTTTATTCAAACTTGGAAAATTGTCGCCAAATTGTCCTCCAGAGGGATTTTGAGGTTAAGGAAGAAATAGAAATTTATTAAGTATAAAGATTATTTTTATTATCTTGGCATATCTCTGGATATTCCCCAGTTCCAAGAGTTTGGCATGGCTTTAGCCCAAAAAGGATTTCTGCAAGAAAATCCTTGCAGAAATAAAATAAAAACATATTTCAGTAACTTTTTCTAGGGCATAGTTGATGGGATAAAATGGAAGGGAAAACAGAGCATTCAGCAACAGAAGCAGCTGTGAGTAACTCCTCAGCCCAAGAAACCTTAGCTCTGAAAAGAACAGAGTCCTCTCCCGGCATCACAGATAAAAATTACAAGTCAAAATACAACTATTCATTGAGCACTTACTAGGTATGGCACTGTGCAGCTGTCATGGACAGACAGTGCTTGCCACATTCCTCCCTCTCCCTCTGCGCTGACTTCAGAGTGCACTGGCCTGTGTTCCCACTCTCTCCCCTTGCCCCATGCCTGGACTGTAAGCTCTCCAGAAAAGGGAACTTGTTGGTTTCATCTTGCATCCCTGGAATGCAGCATTATATGTTTGCAAAACTGAACAGAACTGTCCTAGGAGAACTCCAAAAGGATTGGTGCAAACTCTGGAAAACACACAAACTTATATGCATATGAATGACGAAAGTAAAAAGTGTGGGAGTCTAAAACACCGCCATCTTGATTTCTCACACAAGAGACTGAAGCAATTTGGGGGATTTTGAGCCCCTTATCCTCAGATGGGCCTGCTGTCCCAAGATTTAGTTTAGTACCAGGATCTAGTCACCATGGATCATGGCGACCAGATCCTTCCCTCTGCTTCCTTGCATAAAACAGCAGCCTAAGATTGAAGCCCATGTGAGCTTAAGCCCATAACTCAAGCAACCCAAAAGACTGCCTACCTCTCTTAGAACCTGTGAGTTGAATCTGTATTTGGGGGCTGCAGGAGGTTCCCCAGACATTGTCTGTGGGTGAAACAATGTGGTAGGGATGGCTAGCTGCCTACCCAATATCCCATCACTTTGGCTTTCTCGCCATAGAGCTCAATATTATTAGAGACAGCAAAGCACCTAACTAAAAACTTCTATTTCCAGGCCTGTTTTGAGGACAGGGATGGCCAATGAGATATAAAGAGAGTTGTTGGGTGGGATTTCCAGGGATACTCCTAAAGGAGGTTTATTCATCTACCAGGTGGCTTTGCTCTTCCTGCCTTCCTCCTTGTTTACTTCTTCCTACCTAGATCACAGATGCAATGGTTGGAGCTTCAGCAACCATTCTGTTACCAGGGATTTGAAGATGGAAATCAATGCTAAATAGGGATGTTAAAGCAGAAAAGATAGGAGGCTTGGACAAACCAAGCTAAGACTGCTAACTGCCAAGTTTATCTTATTTGAGAGAGAAACAAACCCCTATCTTGTTTAAGCTATTGTCAGTTGAGGACTCTGTAGTAATGACCCAAGGTAATTGTTAATGAATGGCTTTCTATAGGTTGAAGGACACTGTACTAAGGGCACCTTGGAATTTTTTTTAGAGAGATTGTATTTTTGGTTGTCACAATGAATGGGAAAACTACTTGGATTTAACAGATGAGAGCCTAGGAGGTTCCGTCCCAGATGTTCATGTGGATTCAAAGCAACAACAAAATGTTTATAATCAATTACCTGTGCCTTGAACCTAACTATATTTTCCATGTGAAAACAACATATTTTTTGCAAGGATTCAGACGTACCTAATTTTCCATGAATTTAACTGTCACGTAAAACAAATAAATCTTGAACTTTGCTTTTTGGACCTTTACTAGGATTTGTTCACTATTTACAGAGTTATATCACCACTGGCAACACTAGCTGTATTCAGTATAACACACCTGTATTAATCTGTGTTTATAGTTGTCCTGTTTATGGTGGATGTATGAATAAGTATAGAATTTGACCCCTTCATCATATCTTCTGGGGTAGCTGGTTCTAAGCATTTCTGTATTGAAATACATATTACTTTATTAAAAATTACTTCCCTTTTATTTCTCCTTTGCATCTTTCCAGGGAAAGCCTTATGCTGATTCTCTTTTTGAGAAGGTATGTGTAGGTAGATTATATTATCTATAAATTTAATTTCAGGATCATAATAGTTGCCCTACAAATTTAGCAGGGAGAGCGCTTTGCTCTTGACCATGCCTGTTGTCCTAACTGATACCGATGAATAAACACTCAGCCCTTTGTCTGCCTTCTTTGCTTTAGTGTTAAGAGGCAGAAAGGACTGACAATAGCCAGCTAAGTGTTTGGGGTCTGTATTTCAAACAAAACAGGAGTGATTTTAAATTCATCTGTGGCAAGCCTGGGTTTGGACACAAATGCAAAAGATGCCTCCTATGCAATGTGATTGGACAGCTAATTCTCTCTGAGGGTTAAGTATTAATCCAAGATCTTCCATGAACTATTCTGTACACATTAGTTTATTAGAGGACACAGATTGGGATAGGACTCTCTGTTGATATGGGGGAGGCAGGGCCGATACAGCTCTGGAACTCCAGGGGCTCAGAAAGGGAAAGAGGGGCAGGTGAAGAAACCACACTGGCCATCTGGGGGGAGGAAGGAGTGCCAGGGGAAGCAGCATGCACAGGGCCACTGAGAGGACCTGAGGCCAGTGATGCCAACCTCACCGTTTGCCTTGGTCAGCTCGCTGGGGTGACTGAATTAACCACATCTCTCTCTCCTTAATTGGAGCAGATAATTGGCAAGCTGGCTTTGTGCACAGGAAGTGTGTTCAGATAGATTTGGCGGAGTGTAACAGGAAGAATGGGGACCACCTGATTTCATCTTGTGCCAAGGAGGGCGACACAAAGCGGCAGTGTCTCCTATGGAGCCTGGCCCAGGCAGAGCAATGGGGGCAGAGAGCCCTGTGCAAACCCATAGGCCGGTGCTCCCTTCAGGAACCTCAGCTGGCTGGGCTGAACCGGGAGGATGCTGGAGCAGCTGACGCCCAGGAGCCCCGGGGCGGGCTCTGTAATTCAGTTGCTTTGTGACTTTGGCCATGTAATTTAACCTCTCTGTCGGTTTCCTCGTCTGCAGAACAATTGAAAAAGAAATGTTATAACGCCTTTAAGATTATGTCACTCTACGCCATGCAACCTACAGATGCTGCCTGAACGCCTCCTCTGTGGGTAGAGCTGCTCTGGGAGTTCTGCCGACTTCCAGGTGGTCCCTTTTAGGAGTGAGAGGAGTGCAAAACACAAATATAAACAATAGACAAATCACTGCAGGACCATTTAAATCTTCACCTTCTCCCCAGATAAGTCTTCAGCACTTTCACGTCAGGTTGGAATATATGGCCAAACCTCCTCCCCCAGCCCTTTGCCCAACTCTTTTTCAGAGATACCCCCAGGAGAGGGACTGTTTAGAGATAGTTGTTGCCAGGGTGACAGAAACCAAACACTGACAGAAGTGTCACTATTTCTAAGGATATGTTGAGTGAAGTGCTCGCCTGATGACCAACCCCATGACTGCCAGAGGCTCTTTTCCAACTACTTTTTGGAATCTTTATCTTAGAAAACCCTTTGTTGCTGTGAAATGATCTCAGGTCCAGAAAGGAAGTGAGGGTCAGTCAGCAACGCAATCGCAACCCCCCAGCGCACACATGCCCGTACTTGCACACAAACAGCACTGTGGAATAGCAACTGTTTTTGAAGGACGCATCTTCATTTGCCCCTGGCTTAGAGTCGGTCTGTGAGGGCTGTTTCCTGGGGATTTCCACCTGAACTGCAAAGAGCCCTGGTCCCAGCTCATGCCATGTGAGGGACGGAGACAGCTGTATTTCTTGTGTGACTTTCTCTGTGTGACAAGAGGTAGATGAAGGGAGTCAAGGACAGAGCAAGTCTCTCTACAATCCTGAGCATCAACATAGCAACAGAAGCATTTTGTAACTTGTGTTCCTAAGGGTAAGTTTAGGACAAATTACCAAAGCGCATAGAATACACATTTGTAACTGACATTATTATCATTATTTTGCTTTTAGCTCAAGATTTATTCTTCATGACCTAGCAGTTATTCAAATGAGGATTTTCTTTTAGTAAAATCATTTGGCTTAGAGCTATCCATCTATTACTATTATCATTTATTACAAACGTTTGAATGCAGACATGCATTTGTATTTTTTAAATTATTCTTAGTTATCATGGATAGTTGGGTTTGAATTACAGACATTTGCAAGCTCATAAAAACTGTAAGGGGGATACATTCATAAAATTTATTCTACAGATAAATAAGCTGTAAGAATCGTCAAATATCTCCAAAGGTAAAATGAATCAGGGAGTCACATGTCATTCTCATGACCAGCTTCTTAATCAGAGATTCCATAATTACATTCTCACTGAGCTGTTGTTCTTGTGAGGCTTCAATAAGAATATCAAGTTCTTGGTGCCCAGTAGGCATCTAATAAATGAGAGTTGTTATTGATATGTTTAATCCTCAAAAACAGACATACCTACAAAGACACGCGCACACACACACACACACACACACACACACACACACTTCTGGTCCTTTTACAGGAATTCCATCTTTGGTGGAGACAGATGGATACCCCCTTCAGACTCTGAGCATGAACACTGAATATCTATTCTTTGCTTTTTTGGAGCCTGGGTCACCTGAATACAATAAATGTCCCTGAGAGCCTCTGTGAGTTCAGCCCTGGCTAGGTCAGCCCTGAACACACGCTACCAGGCTAACTGGGAAAACAAAACATCTAAGTATGAAAAACATCCCAAGACTGCATCTCAGTAAGTAATAACTATTCTGTGGCATAGGTGGGGTTTGAACTTCAAGATCCACCTGGAACACAATTGCAAGTGCTGTGCGGAAAGACTCTGTGGAGCCAGGTGCGGTGGCTCATGCCTATAATCCCAGCACTTTGGGAGGCCGAGGCAGGCAGATCACTTGAGCTCAGGAGTTCAAGACCAGCCTGCGAAACATGGCGAAACCCCATCTCCATAAAAAAATTAAAAAGTAGCCAGACATGGTGGTGACACGCCTGTCATCCCACCTGCTCAGAAGGCTGAGGTAAGAGGATCACCTGAGCCCAGGATGTGGAGGCTGCAGTGAGCCATGATCGTGCCACTGCATTCCAGTCTGAGCAGCAGAGTGAGACCCTATCTCAAAAAACAAAACAAAACAAAACAAAAAACTTCCTCCTGGCCCTGATGGAGGAATATCTTCAAAACTGCTTGGAAGTTCTGGCTCCTGTCTGGGGTACACCTGAACAGGACCCTCTTTTCCAACCCTGTCTGCTGCCTCTGCCCACATAACTGGTTCAACAGCCACACTCCTCATTTCTGTCCCCAAATAGAACGTGTGCTTATGGGCGTGGCTTTTCACATGCTGTACCCTGTGCCTAGAATGCCTTTCCTCCCATTTCCCCTACAACGTCTATCAAAGCTTGGAGCCCCCTGAACTGCTCTCCTCTCATACCCCACACCCTGTCTGCCAAGACATCCAGGTGGGTTTCTATATGCTGCCTTCAGAAAACACCTAGAATCTGCCTTTGAGTCACCATATTAGTAGTGAATACCTAATCTTTGAACATGTTCTCTCTTACCTGAAACACTGCAAGAACGTCCTAAATGTTCCCTGCCTCTGCCCTTGCTTCCCTGGCCCGGTCTACTCTCAACACAGCAGCCAGAGTGACCTCTTTGCAACACAGTCAGATCATGTCATATCTCTGTTCAGAACTCTCGGAAGCAGAGGTGGGCTGGAATGGCAAGCACTGGTTAGTGAGGGCCAATCCTGCACATCGCTTCCCTACTCTGTGGTCAGGAATGCCACACTCATGGCTTGAAATAGGCCAAGGTGGGAGATTTACACCACAGAAATTGGCAAATGCTACAAACCAGGGTTTGTTTTTTTCTTTTAGACCTAGTTTGCCAGCATATCGCTGCTCCTATGATGGCACATTTCTCTCAGAGCCAAAGTCTAAGTCTTTAAAACTCCCCACAAGGCCCTCTGCAATCTGACCTTATCTCCTCCTTCCCTGCCCTCTGCTCCAGTCACACTGACCTTGCTGTTCTTCAAACATGCCAGCACATTGTGGTGACGGGGATTTTTGCCCTGGTTGCTCCCCATGTCTGGATCACTTCCCCTAGATAACCATACCTGGGGTCTGCTGTTTTCTTCTCTTACGGTAAGTTCTTGCTCAAATGTCACCTTCTCCATGAGGCTTACCTGACCACCTCCTCAAAAATGCTAACCCATCTCCAACTCTCCTGTCCTCCTTACGCCGTTCTATTTTCCCCTACAGCATTCTAACCTGCTATCGAATGCACTTACTTACTTATTCTGTTTTTTATTAATATTTATGCTCGGCACCCCCACCGCCACCCCACTAGAATGCCACCTCCATGTTTTCTTTCCCTGATGCATTCCAGCACCTGTAACTGCCTGGCACCCAGAAGGCACTCAGTAAACATTTATTGGCTGACTGGCTAGCCTGATCTTCAAATGCCCACCTGCTCTGTAAATCTTCCCTAAACTTAGCACCTTCCTATCTTCCTCCTCTCCATCCCCAGAAGATCCAGGCTCTTGTCCCCCTGTGTTAGTGGAGTCCTCTTTGTACGTGAAGCTGCTAAATTGCTTCTGTTGCACCATAATGTTTTTCTTACTAACTGCCTCCCCCGTCAGCTGGCTGTGTCTGAGCTCTTCAAAGGCATCTCCAGCACCTATCCCAGTGCCTGGCACACACACCACCGCATTGGTCTGTTAAATGAACACGTGAATGTATAGATGAACAGTAGCCAGAATTTAATTTTTCACATTGATTCCTTTTCTCCTCCAGAGGCCCCCTCTGGTGACAGCTCTGCTAGGAAGGCCTAAGCAGGGAGGGACTGGGAGATATCATAGAGGGAGGCAAAAGGGGTGCTTCTGGACTCCATGCTCTGAGCAGTCTGGTTATGACTATCATGCTCCTGACACTTCTCTGCTCAGCCCTTACTCCTGCCTTTCATAAGCTCTGATCTCCCTTGATCCCAGGCTAGGGTCAGCTTTATGCACAAGGAAAGGAGACTGCTGATGGTGGTGTGATGCCAAGAGCTTCAGGAAGGTTCCTCATTCTCAAATAATTTATTTCCCCTTGTGCCACTTTCCTTGGGGTCTTCTTGGAAAGCAAAGCCTCAGCTACCTGGTTCACTGCTTGAGGTCGTGATGGATGTGTGGAGTATTTTCAGTTTTTCAAAAGGTTTTATGGAAATGCTGTCGTTTCTGTGTTGCTCAGAGTCTAGTGGGGGAGTCAGAAGCATGGGGTTATGGTTGTGGCAGAAGCTTCCAAGGAAAAACTCAGGATGCAGGAAGAATGCCTGAGGGGAGGCCTTTGGCTGGGAGCATGAAGGGGTCCAGGAGAGGAACTCTTCAGGCAGAGCCAACAGCACCTCGTTGAGTACAGGGCAGTCGGGACTCAGAGGGCTGGAGGGCAGTGAACACGGGCAGCGCAGAGTGGCACTGAGGAGGGAGGGGCTGATTGTGCAGGCCCCCTAGGCCATGACAGGGCATCTGCTTTTTACTGGAGGCCACAGGGAGCCATCCGAAGCTGCCTCCTGTAAAGGATTTTCTTGAGCGGGAAGTAGCAGGATCAGATCTGCAATTGAGAGAAACTCTCCCTCTCTCATCCTCCCCCTCAAGCCCTGTGTCCTCTGAAGACCTGGCTCATGGAGCAGGAAGGTGGTCTGGAGCCCAGCAGGCACTCACTGCATGGCCGGAGGGAACGGGAGGCCCAGGGGTGTGCAGGAGAATGGGCGCCCGAGCCTGCAGAGCGCCTGGCAGTTTAGAGCGGTCCTGCCTGCCACAGAGGCTTCTGAAGGTCGAGGCCCCTCATCTGTCCCCAGTGACGCCCCTGTCCACATGGGCCAGCTCACTCCTGCTCTGCCAGCCAGGCCTACTCAGGACAAAGAAGGGGCCGTGCCCCTGCAGAGAGGGGTGACTCGACTCCCTTCCCAGCCATCAAGTGAGGAGGAAGGGTCCACACCCAGAGCTAAGCCCCAGGGGAAGACAGGATGTCCCAACACATCCTGTAGAAGCACCTAGTCATCTTCCAGTTACTAATTTGCCTTACTTGTTCTGTTCAAACAGGGTAATTGTTTCCCCAAAAAGACTCGGGTATAGTGGAATGAGGTCACCAGAGACGTGCCTAAACAATGACAAACACTGGTCCTGGGCGCGCCGAAACCCTAGTAACCAGTTACTCAGACTGCGGGGCTGATTTTATCTTTCCTGAAGCAGCCACGGAGCAAATTCAGTGAGGGCGCGCCCCCTGGTGGTAATACGAGGTTCTACCAGGCAGAAAGGACCGTTCTGGGAAGCGATTCCTCTGGGTGGAACGGAGGACGGGGGGAGGAGGAGGAGGTTTCCGGACGTTCTCAGCGGCCCATATTCATAGTTAATACTCAATAAATACTGATTTGTTGATTGAAATATGAAATAAAAGTGATTAATGTAACCATTAGTAATCAAGGTCTTGGAATGTGAGAATTTTAATAAAAGGTAAATCATCAGCCAAGGCAGGAAGAAAGCAGGGAGAGTTGGTCTGATAAGAGAAATAACTTTGAGAGCGTCCATATACTTTCTGCTTTGACACTGTGGGTATTATATACTCTCTTTGTTTACCTAAGGCAGCCTATCTTTTTATTTTGAAATTTTTCAAATATATACAAAACAGTGAAAATAACTATAAATCCCCGTATACCTACCACCCAAGTTCTGGAATATCAAGTTTTTGTCACTCTTGCTTTATGTATCCGATTTTTTATATTTTGAGAGAGAGTTTTGCTCTTGTCCCCCAGGCTGGAGTGCAATGGCATGATCTTGACTCACTGTAACCTCCGCCTCCCAGGTTCAAGAGATTCTCCCTCTTCAGTCTCCTAAGTAGCTAGGACTACAGGTGCGTGCCAGTCTAATTTTTGTATTTTTAGTAGAGACAGAGTTTCTCTATGTTGGCCAGGCTGGTCTTGAACTCCTGACCTCAAGTGATCTGCTCACCTCGGCCTCCCAAAGCGCTGGGATTACAGGCGTGAACCACCTTGCCAAGCCGGCATTTTCTTACATAGCCACATGCTATTATTTCATCAAAAACATTTTATAATTCTTTGGAGTCATCTAGATGAAGCTCGTCCAACCCGTGGCCTGCAAGCCACATGCAGCCCAGGACGGCTTTGAATGCAGTTTGATGGAAATTCGTAAACTTTCTTAAGACATCATGAGATTTTTTGGTGTGATTTTTCTTTTATCAGCTCATCAGCTATCATTAGTATTAGTGTATTTTATGTGTGGTAAAAGAATTCTTCTTCCAATGTGGCCCAGGGAAGCCAAAAGATTGGACACCCCTGATCTAAATGACCATATAAACAGTCTACATTTAGGCTTTCTTGAAAACTTATTGCAGTTATCTGATTGTTAGGTCTCTCTCTCTTTCTCTCCCTTCCTCCCCCCCCCTTCTCTCTCTCCACCTCCCATTCCTTGTCCTTCCCCTTCCTCCCTCACTGACTTATCCTTACATATAGTGAAACGCACAGGTACTAAGCACACAATTCAATGAGTGTTGACAAACGCACACACCTGGTAACCCACACTCTCATCAAGATAGCCAACATTCCCACCACCTCAGAAAGTTACCACCTGTGCATTGGCAGCGACCTGTGTCCTCACCCCCCAACCATTTCTCTGATTTCTTTCACCATGGATAAGTTTTGCCTGTTCTAGAATTTTACATTAAATGCACACTTGCAGTATGTAGTCTTTTTGAGTATGGCTCTTTGTGCTCAGCATGATATTCTTGAGGTTCATCTGTGTCGTTACTGAGGTGCATTCCATTGCTTGCATTTACTGCAATTTGTTTATGCATTCTCCTCTTACTGAGCATCTAGATTGTTTCCAATTTGGGCTATTATGAATAAAGCTGCCATAAATATTTTTGCATAAATCTTTTTATGGACATATGTTTTCAGAGTGTATACTTATGTTCAGCTTTATGAGAAAATCTTGTCTCATCTAAAGCATTTCTTGGTCTCCCTTTTTGTTCAGTTGTCCAATAGTTCAATATTCTGCACATGCCCATCAGCTTCCTTGTGGTATCACTTACCTGGTCCCTCCTTTGATTTCTAGATTTTGTTTGTTTTTTTGTGTTTTAGAGACATGATCTCAGTCACCCAGGCTGGAATGCAGTGATACAATCATAGCTTACTGCAGGTTTAAACTCCTCCTGAGCTCAAGTCATCCTCCTACCTTAGCCTCCCAAGTAGGTAAAACTACAGGTGTATGCCACCATACCCAGCTAAGTTTCAGAAAAAGGCTATTTTCTGTAGAGATGGGGTATCGCTATGTTGTCCAGACTGGTCTTGAACTCCTGGCCTCAAGCAATCCTCCTGCCTCAGCCTCCCAAAGTGCTGGATTACAGGCATGAGCCACTGAGCCTAGTCAAAATTCTGAAGAAAAATGCTGGAGTTTTTATAAACTGGAAGTTGGATCTAAAACCTGGAAGAGGGAGGCAGAGGTTGCAGCCAGCTGATATCGCATCACTGCACTCCAGCCTGGGTGATGGAGTGAGACTCTGTCTCAAAATAAAAAAATAAATAAATAAAACCTGGAGAAGATTCATGTTAGTCACTCTGGCAAGAATGACTCAGAAGTGATGCTATATAGTTTATTCTGCATCTCATCAGAAAGCACGTAAGTGGCACGCTTGCCCCAGTTGCAGTTAAGACAATAAGACCGATCAGTAGATCTAAGGAGTGGAGGCCTGATTCCTCACTGTACCCTGCATCGACCTCTCATCTTTTGGCTTCAGATGATCTTCGCTTTGAATCAATTCCTTTGTTAAGAATTACAAAATAGTGGTTTTTAAAATTCTGTCATCCCTCCACATTTATTTTCTGGAATTTTTCTGTGAAGAAGCTTCCTTTATCAACTTTCCCTCATTGTCATTTGGCAAAGGCAGGAAAATGTGTAACTATTTGTCTTTAATTGCATGTGCCACTAGCAGTTTTAATGCACTAGCAATTTTAATTGCTAGCGAAAATTTTTAATCTGGCTTATTGATTGTTAGAAACTTTCTAAAAGCTAAGACAAGAAAAGCTCTCATAATGAAGTGTTATTCAAAATGTAAATATGAGGGCTCCCTCATCTTGCTTTAAGAAAAGATACATAATACAGAAAACATTGACGTATCAATGGACTTGGATCCACTCTGGGCTAAGCAGTTGTAACTGTAATGATGATAACTACTAACATTTAGGGAACATTTCTTATTGATTTAAATTAATTAATAATTCAATTGAATGAATGTTTATGATAACAGTTATCATGAAGATAAAAGTGCTAGTCGTTGTGCAGTCTAGAGGGCTTTAATAAAGTTAGATTTAACTTTTCCCCTTGAGGAAATCATGGATTCGTTTCATTTAGTTGACATTTATTGAGCATTCACTTCGTTGGTAAAACAAAGATGAATTAGACCCAGACACTATGAGGCCTCGAGGGACCTAGTAGATGAATTTTGTCTCAGTGGTTCCTGGGACTTGCTTTGGCCAGATATTTATGGTCTTTGTTGTGATATGTACAAAGAACACCCTGAAGCTCTTGGCAACACCCCAAGGTCAGATATCACCCGCCCTATATGCAGGTGACAAATAACCGGCTCTGGGATGGGGGAAGGGAGAAGGTTTGATTGGTATCATTTGCCTATTTCCATGGTGCAAATACTCCCACCATGGCCTGTTTCAAGCTGCCAAAATGATGTCACTGAATGCAGAGTTGCAAAGATATGCATAGCACACCTAATATTATATAGTATTTCCACTATACAGATGCAATAGAGGTAAATGACTTCACAAGCACAGATAATGATTAAATAAAGTAAGGAACAGATGAGCTTTGAGTATTTATTATCTTTGTAATATAACTTAATTGTAAGTTTATATAATTTAAGTTTTAATGATGACTATGTTTAACAAGTGGTTTGCACAATCTCTGAAAATTTAACAATTAGCTCTAGAGAGCCAGTATGTATGAGCCTGCTCCAGCACACCACTGCTTACACTCATGCAGTAGTACAAGATAGACACTGTAATATACTCATGGAGCTGGGGACTTGGAACAATGTGGCTGGGATGACACTCTGAGTGGGGATGGTCAGTGGCCTTAGGGCATGGTAGAAGAGAGGAGCTGGGTACAGTAATATGGGTTATTTCCTTTTCTCTTCTGTGGGGGTTATTTAGTTTCCATCTACTGGTGTAACAAATTATCCCAAACTTAGTGCTTTAAAACAATACAAGTTTATTATCTCACAGTTCTGGAGGTCAGAAGTCAGACAGGGTTCTCAATGGGCTAGAATTAATGTGTTTGCAGGGCTGTGTTGAAGGCTCTGAGGGAGAATCCTTTTCCTTACTTTTATCAGCTTCTAGAAGCCACCCACATTCCTTGGCTTGTGCTCTCTTTACTCCGTCTTCAATGTTGGTAAAAAATTAGCAACATTGGTCAAGTCCTTTCCCATTGCCATCTCTTCGATTTTCAATTTGGAGAGCTGATTAGCAACCTTAACTCCATGTGCAAACTTAAATCCTCTTTGCCATGTAACCTGACACATTTTTAGGTTCCAAGGACTAGAATGTGGCTATCTTTGAGAAGCCATTATTCTTCCTAGCACAGGGGTGCTGACAGATATCTCCAGCTGGCTCTGCACACACTGTACTCTGGGATAACCTTCTGGAGAAGGTGCTTGGAGCCCTAGAAGGTAAGATACAATGAGAATCCCATGGAAGCTGCTGATTTGCCTCGGGTAATCAGCAAGTATAAATAAGTGTTAGGAAGAAAATAAATAGCAGGCAGAGAGAGAGAGAGATGGAGAAGTATTTTAGTAGATGGTAAGGGAAGGTCTCTCTGAAGTGTTGATATGTGAGCTAAGACCAGCCATGCCAAGATCTGGGAAAGGCCAGGCGAAGTATAATGTCACCAAGGAAGTGCTGGTTGGGGCTGGAGTTTAACTGCCTTAACCATCCTAAATAAGTAAAGCGATGTGTTTACTATGCACTCAACTTTTAAGCTAAGTCCGCCACCTCATTTCCTCTTCCAATCAGGTTTATCCTGTTAAATCTCTCCTAATGGAAATTGTGGCATGCCACTGGAGAAAAATGAGTACAAAGTTTCTGAAGATTGGCATGTTTGAAGAACAGAAAAAAAGAGCAGTGGAGATGAAGGCTAATAGCTTGTTATAATAATGGCACGCAGAGAATCATGCTTCCCTATGTCCATGCCCCTGTACAATTGATGTTCTGCTCTTTCTGTCAAGAGATATTATCTGTTTTTCCACCCCCTTAAATCTGGGTTGGCCTTGTGACTTGCTTGTTCATTAGAAAATAGCAACAGTGGTAGTGTACAATTCCAGAGCCTAGACCTTAAGCGGCCTCGGGGCTTTGCTATCATCACGCTCTTTGAACCCTACTATGCCATGAAGAAGCTCTGTCTAGCTCACTGGAGAATAGGCGGACACAAGGAGAATAACTGAGGAGCCCAGCCAATAGCCAACACCAACTGCTTCACATACACATGAGGCTGTTTAGACCTTCCAGCCATAGGTGCACCATCAAGATGGCTGTACCTGTGTGAGTGCTTTTAGGTGAGGCCAGCAGAAAAACCTACAGAATCACAGGAAATAATAAAGCATTGCTGTTTTAAATCACTATTTTTTTTTGGTGGGGGGGTTGTTATGCAGCAATAGATAACTGTTACATGAAATGGGGAGGTCTGAGGGACCAGATCACATAAAGGTTTATTAGCCATGGTAGGGAACTTGGATTTTATTCTAAGTACTCTAAGGAATCATGGGGTTTTAAGAAGGAGAGTGACTTCCTTTAAAAGATCATTCTGGACTGGGCATGGTGGCTCACGCCTGTAATCCCAGCACTTTGGGAGGCTGGGGTGGGCTGATCACTTGAGGTCAGAAGTTCGAGACCAACCTGGCTAACATGGCAAAACTCTATCTCTACTAAAAATACAAAAAATTAGCCTGGCATGGTCGCAGGTGCCTGTAATCCCAGCTGCTTTGGATGCTGACGCAGGAGAATCACTTGAACCCAGGAGGTGGAGGTTGCAGTGAACTGAGATTGCGCCACTGCACTCCAGCCTGGGTGACAGCAAGAAAAAATAAATAAATAAAAATAATAAATAAATAATAATAATAAATAAATAAATAAAAAATAAATAAATAAATAAATAAATAAATAAATAAAATAATAATAAATATTATTTA
>NW_016804504.1:693958-700142 GCF_001698545.2 Rhinopithecus bieti
AAAAATAAATAATAAATAAATAAATTTTATTTATTTATCTCAAAAAAAAATAAATAAATAAAAGCCGGCTGTGGTGGCTCACACCTGTAATCCCAGCACTTTGGGAGACTGAGGCAGATGGATCACCTGAGGTCAGGAGTTCGAGATCAGCCTGGCCAACGTGGTAAAACTCTGTCTCTACTAAAAAATATAAAAACTAGTCAGGCATGGTGGCACGTGCCTGTAGTCCCAGCTACTCGGGAGCCTGAGGCAGGAGAATTGCTTGAACCCAGGAGGTGGAGCCTGCAGTGAGCCGAGATCGAGATCACACCACTGCACTCTAGCCGGGGTGACAAAGTGAGACTTTGTCTCAAACAAACAAACAAACAAACAAAGAAACAAAAGATTATTCTGGGGTCTATGTGGAGAAAGGATTGCAGTTGAGCAAGAATAGAAGCAGGGAGACGAGTCAGAAGGCTTTTTCAGGCATGCAGACAAGAGATGATAGCAGTGGAGATGGAGAACAGTGGACAGATTTGGGTCCTGCTAATGGACTGGCTTAGGAAAGAAATAGTGAATAACAATCTTCTTTGAAATTCAGAGCTATATAAATAAATGTACTTTGGACTGGGCGTGGTGGCTTATGCCTGTAATCCCAACACTTTGGGAGGCTGAGGTGAGAGGATCACTTGAGCCCAGGAGTTTGAGACCAGCCTGGCCAACATAGTGAGACCCTGTCTCCACAAAAAGTAAAAAGAAAAAAATTGTCAGATGTGGTGATGTGTGCCTGTAGTCTCAGCTACTCCTCAAGAGGCTGAGGCAAGAGGATCACTTCAGCATGGGAAGTCGAGGCTGCAGTGCGCTGTGATTGTACTACTGCACTCCAACCTGGGTGACAGAACAAGACCCTGCCCCAAATAAATAAATACATACATGTACTTTGCATTGTCTTTTCTTCCTTTGGTGGACAGGGCGGTGCTTGACAAGTGACAGTAAAGAGACAGAAACTTGGAAGCCTGATGAGCACTGAAGTTATGTTTTGAGGTGCGGTCAACATTAACAAAAACTTTTTTTGTTTTGAGAGAGAGAGTTTCATTCTGTCACTCAGGCTGGATAGAGTGCAGTGGTGTGATCTCGGCTCACTGCAACCTCCACCTCCTGGGTTCAAGCAATTCCCCTGCCTCAGCCTCCCAAGTAGCTGGGATTACAGGTATGCGCCACTACACCTGGCTAATTTTTGTATTGTTAATAGAGATGAGGTTTCACCATGTTGGCCAGGCTGGTCTCAAACTCCTGACCTCAAGTGATCCACTTGCTTCGGCCTAACAAAGTGCTGGGATAACAGGTGTGAGTCACTGCTCCCCTCCAACAAAAAGTTAAAAATAAATTAAGTTAAAAAGCAATTGTCTTGTAAATGTTTTGCTCTGAAGGATCTGACAGGCAAAAGACACCAACAGGCTTATGGACAATACCACTGCCCTAGTAGATTGGGAAACCAGAGCCTTGGGAAGTGAAAGCCATGAAAGTATGGGGGAGGGAACACAGAGGAAGAAGATGAAGGGGAGAGAGATCAGAGGGAGAAGGTGAAAATGGAAACCCATTCAGAAGTGGGCAGAAACACAATGGGAAAAGTAAGAAAACCACCCTGTGTTTGTGGGAGTGTCATGTGGCTGCTTTCTTTCTGATGATGGACTGCCCTGTACCCCTCCAGATGCTGCAGGCATATTTGGGGGCTTACTCAGGCATCCCTGAGTATAGAGGGCTAAATAAGATGCAGTCCTAGATGAGCATGGTGGCTCATGCCTGTAATCCCCCCTGGGAGGCCAAGGTGGAAGGATCACTTGAACCCAGGAGTTTGAGACCAGTGAGGGGCAACATAGTGAGATCTCGTCTCTACCAAAACAAAAGACAAAAATAAATAGCCAGGCATGATGACACATGCGTGTAGTCCTAGCTACACAGGAGGCGGAGGTGGGAGGATCGCTTGAGCCTGGGCAGTCAAGGTTGCAGTGAGCTGAGATCACACTACTGCATTCCAGCCTGGGCAACACAGCAAAACTGTCTCAAAAAAAAAAAAAAAAAAAAAAAAAAAAAAAAAAAATACTTCTCATTACTTCTCATGCTAAGAATCTTAAAGTTTAGTCAAGGGCACATGACTACACATGGTATAATAGGCATTTAAATGTAAATAATGGTCCACATTTTAAAAGTGCTAAAGTGCCAAATGATCTCCAAAAATGGGGAGGAGATAATGTTTGAGAAGGAGTTGTGGAGGTGACAGGGAACAGGGAAGAGGGTGTGTGCAAAGACACAGGGGGTGCTGGAGAAGCTGGTTGAAAATCAGAACTATTGAAGCTGAGTGCAGGAAGCAGGGTGGGGTCCAAGAATTCGGGTCTTTTCCCCTGGGAATAGAAACTTGTTTTTAATCTATGAAGCTAGTAATCTGTGGCAAGAAAGGGGATGGACTGGAATCAGGGAGAATGGTTAGAAGGTCGTTTCTAAGTAGACCAGCAGCCTCAGATGAGGCTCATCATTGCTACTATTTGCAGAGCTGTGGAGTAAGGCAGTACCACCCTGCACCTAAAGGGCTACTTACAGAGTCCAAAAGACCTGTGCCCTTACTCTGCCTCTTTATGTGATACTGGCAAGGAATAAAATAGTGACATTTGTAGTAGAATAAGAAGATAAACCGTAGACAATGGTAAAGCATCTTTAAATACTGAAGACACAAGTGGGTGGGTGATGAGAAATTGCTTAGTGGGTACAATGTACGTTATTCGGGTGACGGATACACTGAAAGCTCAGACTTCGCCACTACACAATATATCCATCTAACAAAATTTCACTTGTACCCCTTATATTTATACAAATTTTTAAAAATCAGAAAACAACCCTGAGGACATAAACACGCGCATGAAAGTATGTTCAATATATGCACTAGCATGTTCATCACAGCATCATTCACAATGGCAACGAAATGGAATCAACCCAGGTGCCCATCAGTGGTGGGCTGGATAAAGACAGTGTGGTACATATACACCATGGAATGTTACCAGCCATAAAAAGGAATAAAATCTTGTTCATTGCAGCAACAGGCATGCAGCTGGAGGCCATTATCCTAAGCGAATTAAAGCAGAAATGGAAAACCAAATACCGCACGTTCTCATTTATAAGTGGGAGCTAAACATTGGGTACATGTGGACACAAAGATAGGAAAAATAGAGGCTGGGGACTATAATACCGAGGAGGAAGGGACGAGGGCAAGCATTGAAAAACCACATACTGCGTACTATGCTTACTGGGTAACAGGTTCAATCATACTTCAAACCTCAGCATCACACAATATACCCTGTAACAAACCTGCACATGTATGGCCTGAATACAAAATAAAAGTTGAAAATTTTTAAAAAGCATGTTCAATATTACTAATTTTCAGGGAAATGCAAATCAAAACCACAATGAGAAAGCACGTCTCACCCTCTAGTTCAGCTACTATTAAAAAAATTAAAAAGCATGTTCAGTATCACTAATCACTAAGGAAATGCACATCAAAAACCAGTGAGAAAACACTTCTCACCCAATCGGTTGGCTATAATGTGAACAGACAAACAAAAAAAGATAGCAAAAGAAAGTAACGAGTGTTAGTAAGGATGTGGAGAAACTGGAACTCTTGTACATTCCTGGTGGGATGTGCAGCCACTGTGGGAAATGGCATGATGGTTCCTCCAAAAAAAAAAAAAAAAAATTAAACATAAAATTACTATATGACTTTGCAATTTCACTTCTCGGTATATCCCCAAAACAACTGAACATTCTCGGTATATCCCCAAAACAACTGAACACAGGAACTTGAACAGATATTTGTATACCCATGTTGATAAGAGCATTATTCCCAATATCCAAAAGTTGGAAAAAAAACCAAATGTTCATCAATGAATGGATAAAAAAATATGGTATATACATACAATGGAATATTATTCATCTTTAAAAAGAAATTCTGACACATACTACTACAGGGCTGAACTTTAATGACAATATGCTCAGTGAAATAAGCCAGACACAAAAGGACAAAACATTATATGAGTTCACTTATATGAGGTCCTAGAATAATGAAATTCATAGAGACAGAAAGTAGAAGAGTGGTTGCCAGGGGCAGGGGGCAGGAGGATGACGAGTTTTCGTTTCAGGGATATAGAGTTTCAGTTTGGGAAGATAAAAAAGTCCTGGATGAATGGTGGTGATTGCACTACAATATGAATGTACTTGATGCTATGGAACCATACACTTAAAAATTGTTAAAATGGTAAAATTTATGTTATATATTTCAACATACACATACGAACCCCCTTCTGTACACACACATAAACTGAGGACTATCCCCTACCTCCCCACTCTCAAGGGCCAAACTTAACAATCCAATACATTCTACCCTCCTTTATCTGATCTGGTCACTCATTGCTCCTCAATACACATCTTTTGTTTTACAGCCAGTAAGTAGAAAGAACAAAATCAGAGTTTAAGAGCCTAACAATGGAAAAAGGGAAGGCATGACTCATGCTTAAGAAAAGAGAACTCTTTAATATCTAATTTTAATTCAATATTAATATCTATTGGGTGTTGAACTATATAACAAACAGAGTGGCTCTCCAAAAGAAAACGGTGTGAATTTGGGAATAGAACATTGCAGTGGGAATACGTACGAATGCCATAGTGGGAATACGTACGAATGCCATAGTTAACTATGTGTGTGTTCAGGGAGGTAAAGGAAGACAAAGGTTTTTAAAAGAAGAAAATGAGAAAGATTACACAGTTGTTTCAAAAAAATTATCTTTGGCTACAAAGATCAGTAACAAGGATAATGCCCTAATGCCAGTCCAGGTTTGGGCAGACAGTTGCTGGGCAGCTGTCCCCGCAGAACTACTTTTTGTTTAATGTTGCGATAGCATTTGTGTAAGGTCGTGGTTTTTCCAGAGTCTTTTTTGCTACCAGGTATACAAGTGTGAGAACCCTCTTTTCAAGGCCTCCCCAGTCTTTCTTTGTTAAGGTTTTTTGTTTTTAAGTACTAGTGACTCTATTTTGATTGTGACAACATTCACATAGGTTATCAAGATTATCAAGATTAACAGTTTTCTAGTATGTGCCCTTAATATATTGAAAATTACACTTTAACTGTTTTTCCTCCCAAAAATTCGGCCTCAGCAATCATATGGAAACATTAGCCAAATTCCAACTGAGGCATGCTATACAAAATACCTGACCAATATTCCTAAAAACTCTCCAGGTCAGCAAAAATAAGGAGAGTCTAAGAAACTGTCACGGTCAAGAAGAGAAAAAAGATGTCAGAAAAAAAACAACAAAAACACCTTAGGGAATATGAATAAAGTATGCACTTTAGTTAATAATTACGTAAAAAAGGGGGAGCTCGGGCTGGGCATGGTGGCTCACGCCTATAATCCCAGCACTTTGGGAGGGCGAGGTGGGCTGATCACTTGAGGTCACGAGTTTGAGACCAACCTGACCAAATGGTGAAACCCCATCTGTACAAAAAAAAAAAAAAAAAAAAAATTAGCTGGGCGTGGTGGTGGGCGCCTGTAATCCCAGCTACTCAGGAGACTTACTTGAACCCAGGAGGTGAAGGCTGCACTGACCTGAGATGGCGCCACCGCACTCCAGCCTGGGCAACAGAGCCAGACTTCCATCAAGAAAAAAGGGCCAGGGGAGCTCTTTTCTCTTAGAGATGTGTACTGAAATATTTAAGCATAAAATAATGTCTGAGATTTATTTTAGATGAATCAAGTGGGGTGAGAAAACGTGGATGGAGTTATAGACCTAAAGTTGGGAACTGCTGAGACTGGGTAATGGGTACATGGGGTTCGCTACATTCTTATTTTATTTTGCACATCTTTTAAAACTGTCCATGATAAAAGTCATAAACTTAAAAAAATCTAGTATGCTAATTTATATAAATCTGGGTGCTGTATGTGGCTATTTCCTGCCATTAAATAGGCAGGCAGGAAAAAAAACCAGTTTTGGGAGAAGAGAATAAACAAGAATGAAGCAGAGATAGAAGGAGAGAAGTGGAGAGAGATGAAGTTCGAGCTGTAAAATGTTACTGTGTCTGCTTCCCACCCACTCCCTGAGACGCTGCTCTTGGATTTTGTGAGCAAAAAAAGTACTGGATACTTTTTTTTTTTTTTTTTTTTTT
>NW_016804504.1:700417-735273 GCF_001698545.2 Rhinopithecus bieti
TTTTTTTGAGACGGAGTCTCGCTCTGTCGCCCAGGCTGGAGTGCGGTGGCCGGATCTCAGCTGCAAGCTCCGCCTCCCGGGTTTACGCCGTTCTCCTGCCTCAGCCTCCCGAGTAGCTGGGACTACAGGCGCCCGCCATCTCGCCCGGCTAGTTTTTTTTTTTTTTATTATTATTTTTTAGTAGAGACGGGGTTTCACCGTGTTAGCCAGGATGGTCTCGATCTCCTGACCTCGTGATCCACCCCTCTCGGCCTCCCAAAGTGCTGGGATTACAGGCTTGAGCCACTGCGCCCGGCCAGTACTGGATACTTTTATCAGCCCACCCTGATCCCCTGATCCCCTCCAAACAACTCTAATGCTATGTTTTTGTGAAGGTACAAGTTCAAACAAATACTGAGAAATATAAGGCTCGTTTGGCACTTCACCCCGGTCTAGAACTCATTCTTCCTCTTTTTAAGCTAAAGAGTAAAGGGTTTCCCACATGGGGGCACTTAGCCTAACTTAGGGAAAGTACAATCTGCAGTAGAGGTGGAGTACCTGGGTCCTGGTTTCGATTCTGCTGTGCCGCCATGTGACTTTGGACAAGATATGTCAGGACTCTGTGCTTGCTCAGTTGGTCTTCTGTGTTGCTGTAACTGAGATAGGAAAAGCACTGGAGTAAAGTCAAAAAAAAAAAAAAGTTGCAAAACTTCAAAGTACTGAATTCCTATTTTTAGTAGGACTCCTCAAAGTTGCAAATCATCAGAATTTGTTCAGATTTTTGCCTCAGTGAGCACTTATTAAACCTGAACTTTGGAGCTAGTTGCTCAAGAGAAAATCACGTGAAGGAAGAAAGTTCTTTTCTTCCTTGCCCACCCCTCTCCTCTTTTCCTTTCAATTTAAGATAGAGTGACATGCATTTTGCACTGGATTAAAACAAAATAACAACAAGGACAGTATGTTGTAATAAAAAGCCCACCAGGTGCCTTCCTTAAATCTTCCCCTCCGTCCTTCCATATATACATCTTAATTGTTCGTTAGCCCAGTAATCAAGTATGGTAACCAGCCATGGGGACTGTAAAACCAGGCCAGAGAAAATCTTTGCTTAGTTATTTTAGTGACTGTTTAGGGAAGTGCTAGTGGGGCTAACTGGTCTTCCAATATCACTGTAGTAGCTGCCACATTCAGCAAGTTACTATGAAGTAGAATGCATGATTTAAAGGACGTGGAGAGAGCCCTGAAACTTGAAAGAAGCTCTTGATTTTCAAGTGTGCGCAAACATGGAAAATGTATCCCACAGCCAAGATAGTAAACACACGACTCTACTGATGGCATAATCAATGATTGTTTGTGTGACCAAGGGAAGTTCCACACTGTTCTCGATCTATAAACAATTCGTTCTCATTACTTATAGTAGTTGTACTCTAAAAATTGCAGCAAACACTGAATCAGCAAATCACATTACTCCTAAGGAAAATACAGGGTTAAGTTCCTGTGACCCTCTGGTCATAACATTTTCATCAGCCGATCAATATATAACTTTGTTTTATGTGTGTTTCTGTTTAAAGATACCTTACTAATATATATTGTTAATTCATTAACATCAAACAGCACCATAACTCATGCCTGAATAGAACTTATCATACATCTGTATTTTCTCCATAAGGCACACCACAGCCTTTTGGTGCTTAGGAATACTGGACGGCACTTCAGCACTTTGCTTGCAGGTCATTTTAAAGAGCAAAATCACCAACAGAAATGCAAAAAACATGATCAGCAAAAGGATCACACATTTACAATATGAGAGCTAAAACAAGAAAGTGAGCATCGTCTTCTCTGACTGCAGCTGGGAATGTGGGCTTCCAGTGACTCAAATCTTTTCACTGCTCTGTGCATGTCTACAAATGACCATGAAAGTACTGCGAGTATTGATTTGGGGGTGACAAATAAATTTTAGCTGGCAGGCAAATTTGCAGATACAGAGTCCATAAATAATGAGGATTGACTGTAAACACTACATACCAGAGCCTGCTGTAAGTCGGCAAAATCCCATTTTTTGCCCCCATTATGTGAATTTTTAGGGATGTGAGGGGTTAAGTGTGCAATGTATTCAAATATGAGTCACTCACTGTTAGATTGGATAGATTATGTATCCAAATGGCATTGCATTTAAAATAGTCCTCAATTAAGAGTTCAAGACCAGCCTGGCCAACATGGCAAAACTCCATCTCTACCAAAAAAAATAAAATAAAATAAAATAAAATAAAATAAATTTGCTAGGCCTGGTGGTGCACACCCATAATCCCAGCAACCCAGGAGGCTGAGGCACCAGAATCGCTTGAATCCAGGAGGTGGATGCTGCAGTGAGCTGAGACTGCATCACTGCACTCCAGCCTGGGTGATGGAGTGAAACTGTATCTAAAATAAAATAAAATAATAAAATAGCCCTCAAATCAGGAGCTATTCTTTCATCTTAAAGACTTGATACCCATCCTCCAAATCATGGGTTGCCAAGCTTCACTCAGTATCTCACTTTTCATCTTTGTATCAGCCATTATCTACGATAATAAAATAAGTATGTACCCTTCCACTACTATGCAGTTTTCTGTCTACCCACCCACCTGCCACATGCCTCAAAAGTATCCAATCTTTGTGGTATGGAACATCCTCCACATAAAAGTGA
This sequence comes from Rhinopithecus bieti, assembly GCF_001698545.2. NCBI lineage: Eukaryota > Metazoa > Chordata > Mammalia > Primates > Cercopithecidae > Rhinopithecus > Rhinopithecus bieti. The sequence goes on from NW_016804504.1 coordinate 703,080, forward strand.
GGTAGCCTTTCAGACAGGACCTGGAGGTTCCTATCTTAGTCCCCTTTTCTGCCCCAGGGCCCAACTTAATCTTGCACAGTCTCCTATATGAGAGCTGGCAAGCTCTGTTCTCCATCACTATCCCTCCATGATGCATAAGGAACCAAGTCCTGTTTTATGCCAGATCTATTGTTCAGGGTGATATACAAACAATACAAGCAAAACTTTTTTCTTGCTCATGCTGTGTGACCACAATTGATTCATATTATGCTTAGGTATGCAGAGAAAAGGCAGCCTATCCTTTCTCTGTGACAGATCTAGTCTTCCTCAAAAGTCTATACTCCACTGGAAGGGCAACGGCTAACTCAGTTAATACTATCCTAGTCTCTTCAGTGTAAACAATTTTCTTCTGGTTTACAACGGTTCCTTCTTTCATAAATGCTCATTTGTTCTGAGTTGTCTTCACCCTCTCGCCTCCCAAGATGGCTTCTAGGTATGTGCCTTCAAGGGAAGGGCAGGGAACCTTGATCTGCATCATGCAGGGCCTGATGTTGCCTTCTGACCCTTGCTGGCCTCTGTGGTGGTGCGTTCCTTGCTTACCCTGGTGGCATCTGCCACAGAAATGTTCGTTCAGGGAAAGAGTGATCTAGTCTATCTTGGCTTGGTCAGGACCTAGGGGTCCTCCCAGCTGACTTGCCTGCCTGTGTAACTAAAACCTCAAGCTAGATCTGACTGTTCCAGGGATAGGCACCTGACTGAAGCAGGGCCAATCACAGACCCTCCCTGAAATTTTTTCAAACTGGAGCTAAGCAATCTGGTTCTTCTTTGGAGGGAATGGAAGCAAAACCATGAGATGGAAGGCTCAGTGCAGTGGGCAACTATGCTTGCTGCCCTGTAGAAGCTGATATAGACCTGCAAGAAGAGACAGAGAATGTGAGAGCTGAAGAAGCATTCAGATTTCTGGTCTAGGTTGTGTCTTAGGTCCTGTATCTCCTAATTTCTTCCTGTTTTTCTGCGAAATAGCCACACATCCTTCCAGTAAATTCCCTGAGTCCAAGCTAATTTGAGTTCAGCTGCTGACACTTGCAACTGAAATTTTAAAAGCCCCAGCAGTATGTTTTTAAATTACTTAATGACCATTCTAGCACTTGTGTATTTATAATTCCCATCAACCTTCCTTTACACCATTCCCCAAAGTATACTATGTTTATAGGTTGAAAATTATTGCTGGCAAACATGAGACAATTGAGATTTTTAAAAATTTCATTGGCCAGGTGCGGTGGCTCACGTCTGTAATCCCAGCACTTTGGGAGGCCAAGACAGGCAGATTACAAGGTCAGGAGTTCAAGACCATCCTGGCCAATATGGTGAAACCCATCCCTACTAAAAATACAAAAATTAGCTGGGTGCGGTCGCAGATGCCTGTAGTCCCAGCTACTTGGGAGGCTGAGGCAGGAGAATCACTTGAACCCAGAGGCGGAGGTTGCAGTGAGCAGAGACTGTGCCACTGCACTCCAACCTGGGTGACAGAGTGAGACTCTGTCTCAAAATATATATATAGTGAAATGTAATACCAATACAAAAAACTACACAGAACATATATGTAACTTGTAAGGAATTATCATGAAGTTAACACAGCCGTGTCATTATTACACAGGTAAGAAATAGAACACTGCCTATACCCTCTAATACCATCTCATTCCCCATACAAATAGTTACCATTTCCTCCTCCCCAAAAGTAATCATGCTCCTGACTTTTATGGTTATCACTTCCTTACTTTCCTGTTTTATTTGCCCAAGCATGCATACTTGAATCTTTACTTGAGTTCTACCATTCTTTGAACACTATGTAAACAAAATCATACAATGTAATTTGTTTTCAAAGATCAGACTTTTGCTTTGGATTATTTGAGACTTATCTAAAATTTACTGCAGCTGTAGGTCAGTCTTTTTTGTTGCTGTTTAGTATTCCATAACATGAATGAATACTCATTTACCTATCCATTTTGTTGATAGACATTTGGAGGCTTTTTTGTGCATTTTTGGCTATTATGGATAATGCTGCTGTGAATATTCTTGGTGAATACACGCACATTTTTACTGGCCATTTACATAAGAGTAGAATTGCTAGGTCGTAAGTATGTATCTTTTCTCTTCTTTTTTGAGACACAGTCTCACTCCTGTTGCTCAGGCTGGAGTGGAATGGCGCCACCTCTGCTCACTGCAATCTCCGCCTTCAGAGTTCAAGCGATTCTCCTGCCTCAGGCTCCTGAGTAGCTGGGATTACAGGTGCCCGCCACCACGCCCAGCTACTTTTTTCTATTTTCAGTAGAGACAGGGTTTCACAATGTTGGCCAGGCTGGTCTCAAACTCCTGACCTCAGGTGATCTACCCGTCTTGGCCTCCCAAAGTGCTGGCATAACAGGTGTTAAGTCACCGCACCCAGCAGTATCTTTTCAAATAAGTAGATAACACTGATTATTTTTGTAATTGACTATTCCAGTTTACATTCCTACCAGCATTTTATGAGTTTCTCGTTTCATATCCCCACTAACACTTGTCTTTTTAATTTTAGCCATTTTTGTGTGTGTGCTGTGGTGTATCACTGTGGTTTGAATTTCACTTCCTCCTCATTATCAATGGAACTGAACACCCTATTGCCTGTTTATTGGCCATTTGTCTACCTCCCTTTTTGAAGCCCATTCTATAGGCTCTAATGATTCTCTTCCCCTCTGGAAGTCTCTTGGCCATTTTTCTATTTGGTTGCCTTTTTTCCTTAATGATTTGTAAGAGCTCTTTATATATTTGGATAAGAGACCTTTCTACATTGGATATACATATAGAAAACATCTTTCGCCCTGTGGCTTGTCTTTTCACTCGCTTAATAGTGTCTTTTCAGTAAGAGATTCTTAATTTAAATGTATTCAGATTTATCAATTGGGAGTTTAAAACAATGCATCTGATAGAGCAACTGGATTCAGTAGTGCAAAATAAAATTCTAAATTCAGTCAAATGAACTTATACAGACTCTCTGGCTAACACTGCACATTCTTTCCTTGGAATGTCATTTCCGGAATGGCAAATTTTGGTTTTTTTTTGAGACTGAGTCTTGCTGTGTCATCCAGGCTGGTGTGCAGTGGCGCCATCTCGGTTCACTACAACCTCAACCTCCTGGGTTCAAGCAATTCTCCTGCCTCAGCCTCCCAAGTAGCTGGGATTACAGGCGCCTGCCACCACGCCAGACTCATTTTTTGTATTTTTTGTAGAGACAGAGTTACACCATGTTGGCCAGGCTGGTCTTCAACTCCCGACCTCAGGTGATCCGCCTGCCTTGGCCTCCCAAAGTGCTGGGATTACAGGTGTGAGCCACAGCACCCGGCCGGCAATTTTTTAAATAATAAAAAATTCCATTATTTTACATAGCATTGAGACACACTTACAATATTTAATTCTGCCTCTTGGTGGTGCCATAGAAAACTAAGAGTAATAATTTTTAAAATTATTGTTCTGAAAGTTTGCTAGACAGTGGGATCTATGAGCAAATTGAAAACTATGAACATTTTTTAAAAGTTTGTAATTCTCTTACACACTACAATGGCTGAAAATTCACTATAAAATTCCTGGCTAATAGTCAAATAAAAATAGCACCAATACTTTTTTACTCATGGAAATTTTCAAGCATTCTAAAGTGCCAATGTAATATTCCTCTACCTATTACCTAGATAATAAACGTTAAAATGTTGTTATACTTACTTTAAAAAATTAAAGGAATAAGGAGAAAGTTTATGCTCCCCTCATCTCCTTTCCCCTTTTCTCACTAAAGGCAACTACTATCCAGAATTTGATGTGTTCCCTTCCAGTTTTGTTTCTGTATTTTAGTACGTGTCCATTAACAACAAAAATGTTACTTTGTATTTTAAAAGTATCCTTTCATACTATAGTATACTGCAATTCGCTTTTTACATTTGACATGGTTTGCCATGTTTATATACACATATATAGATCTAGGTTATTAATTTTAACTGCCACATTGTAATTTATGAGAAACATATACCCCATATTTACTCATTTCTCTATTAATGAACATTGTAATGCTGCAACGCATACACTACCTAGAACAGTATCTTTAAAACATTTAAATGAAGGAGGCAGGCTTTTAATTCAAGCAATATCCGCATAAAATCTCTCAGGCAGACTATTTTTGCTTCAATTTTTTTTTCGCTGTTCATATCTACTCTGCATGCATAGAAGGAATAAATACCTGAAATTTCCTAAAGGTCTTTTACTCAGTCCCCAGAAAAAAGCAGCTCTGATGTGGTATGTGTAAAGGGGGAGGAGTGGGCGGATGAAGTGGGTAGAGACGGACACAAAGAAATGTCAATGACAAAATACATAACAGTGAAAGTTTGGAGCCGGGGCCAGTGGCAGCGGCAAAAGTTACCAATTTGGGGGAGGTCTGAGAGTTTACAGTGCAGAGCATGTTCTGTGCTATCATATGCGGATAACAAAATAGCCGAATACACAAATCTTTCCATGCTTGTGAAAGACGTAACTATCTAGCGACAGGCGGTTGCCATGGAAACCCGGGGCTGCGGGGAGTCGGCCAGAATTCTTGATGCGCTTAGAATGTTTCTTCTTCTGGCCTTCTGCTCTTCGCAATTATCGTCCCTCTCCTAGGTCCTACGCCCATTTTATAGGCTCTCATGATTCTCTTCCCCTCTTGATTCTCTCGTTGTGCGTTCCAGGTCGCCACCTTGGACCATGCGTCAAGATGGCGCCCCGTGGTCCCAGAGGTACAGCCCAGGCACGCCGGGAACGCTACGCACGCACGTATTCGGGTGCGAAGGGTGGGGCAGTGACGCCAGACGTCTCCCCGCCCTCTGTAGTCGCTCCGCCCCCGGCCCCACTCCGCCTTCCTCCCACCCCGCGAACCCGGAAGTGGAGGAGGAGGCGCGGCGGCGGCGGTGGCCAAGCAGGCAGAGACTCCCTGAGCTGTTCCCGGGAGCGTGTCTGGGTTTGGGGGCGGGAGACAGGCTGAGCCGCCTGGGCGGCCTGGCCTGTACGGGGAGGGGGAGGCCATGGCCTCGGCTGAGTTGCAGGGGAAGTACCAGAAGCTGGCTCAGGAGTACTCGAAGGTACCCATCGTGATCTGGGAGTAGGGGGTCCCCTGCCCTGCGGCCTCGGGTTGCTGTGGCAGCGACTTGTCGGGACCGAAGGGTACTGCGGGAGGGGCACGCGAGCGCGCCCCACCTTTCCCCTCCGCCGCCTCCGTCCACCATTACGATGCCTCCACCTGCAGCTCCTAGGAGATGGGGCCGGGCGGTGTCTGCGTCCGTGAGCGTTTCTGCAGGAAGGAGCTGGAGTTTGATTCTTGCTTTTCACTGAAGTAGCAGGCTTGGGACTGGGATGTCAGAAATTCTGGCTTCTTGCCTCTAATGCTGGCCGAGAAGGGAAGGGAAAGGTGTGGACCACTCCTCCCCTCGCTGATTCCTCAATTTTCTCAGCCTAGGGATGGGGAAGATCAACCCTTCTCCCCTCCCACAGGGATGATATGAGGTTAAAGAGATTTATCTTCCCCCGAATCAATTCGAGAGGGTGGAGACATTCGGGTAAACTGCTTCACTAGGGATGCGTGGTTATGAATGTATTCACTGCTTTGGCAAGAGGTTGTCAGGAATGATTTTGAAAGCTTGAGTGCTACGGCTCTATCCTTTTCTTTCTCTTGTCCCTCGGTCACCTGGAATGGGGTAGACACCCAGCAGGTGCTCAATACATGTTAAGCAACATGGGGACCTGCCCCTTTGTCGTGTTTATGGCATCAGTCTTTTAAACGATAGAACCCTTTCCTTGGAAAAGGATGCTGCAGTTTCTGGGTGGAGTGTTTCTAGTTTAAGAATATTTTAATGAAGTTATTAAAGCAGAATTTTACATCTTTGGAAATTGATTCAACAATCATTAAGCTTAGTTTTCAGTGATCTTGGCATTCATGGAGTCAATGGGAAGATGGTAATCCCTTTTTGCAATTTGGAGAAACTGAGACACATTTTATACGTTAGGATTTCATTCAATAATAGCAAGATGAAATATTCTTTGAAAAATAAAACCAGTGCCTAAACATACACACTTAAGTCCTCACTATCAAATAGGAATATTTCGAGATACTATACTTATTTCAGTGATGCTACCATTAGCAAAACTTTGTTGCATTTCCATTTGAAATTGTCTTAACAGCCTGTGGCACAATGTTAGTGATGGCAAGTCTTCATTTTTTGAAGGAGTATTTCCTTGCTTGAAGGGCCAGAAGTTGTTTGGAACAAATCCATGTGATGAAGGGAGGTGGGTGGAGGTTGGCAATGCTCAAATTTGGCTCTACTATTTTTGGTTGAAAATGTTTCATGATCAACACCTGTGAAAAGAAGGAAAAAAATAAGAAAATGTTTCGTGAGTATAAAGAGAGGGGGCTGATTTTCTTCTCCAGAGAGCCAGCAAGCTCAGAAGGCCATTCCAAATGGCAAGAGAGGCGTTCGAAAAATGTTTTGAGTAGGGACTACATTGCTGAAATAATTGTATAGCCTCCCAAAGTAATAAAAAGTGAAAATTTTTTGGATATGTAAGCTTGTTCAACACACAATATTGCCCCCTGTGAGCAGTCTGCCAGGGTCTGTTGAGTGAGTCAGGGTTCCAGCTTAACAAGTCACCTTTAATGGAGTATTCTAACGTAGTACATAGTTATGATATAGTATGACAAGTGTCAGTTCAGTGGGACTACCGAAGACATTGAGTAAACGTTGAGGTTATAGTGGGGATTAGAGAAGAGGAAATGAGGGAGTGGTAGCTTTCCAGGCAAAGGGAACAGTCCATGTTTGCTGGTATGAAAGTTCATTAAGATTAATCTTAATGAGCCTTCACACGGCAGAGAGTGGTGAAATGAGGTTGGAGAGATAATTTGGACCCCATCATGAAAGGTTGTGAATGTCAGGTAAGAAGAGTGAACTTTACCTTTTGAGTAATGGAGAGACGCCAAAGGTTAAGCAGGGGAGTGATGTTACTTTTAGGAAGGACACTGATAACTGTGAAGGATGGATTGAAATAGGGAAAGATTGGTGGGGAAAAAAGCAGACAGTAGACTGTTGAAATAGATTTTGGGAGAGTAATGTAGGTTTGTATAAAGTTAATGACTTCTGGGCTGTAGAGAAGGGGCTGGATTCAGAAATTATGGTTAAAAAATGCTTTTCAGCTTTCCTTTTTTTCGAGTGCCTGCTATGTGCATGGCACTAACGAAAGATACAAGGCATTCATCCTTGCGTCTCATTCATTTTGGGACTTGGTGAGTGTGGGGAGACTCAGAGTTGTCCCTGCAGTTCTGAGCCACTGACACAATGAGGGCTGGCAGGAAGAAGGGCCCCTTAAGAGTGAAGGGCTATAAGGGAGGTTAGATACAGTCTAGGAATTTTAGGGTTGGAAGGCACACTAAATTTGTTATTCACGTATGAGGTGATGTTGGAAGTAATGGCTGAAACTTTCTAATGGAGATGGACTGACTAAAAGTCAGGACAAAGGCTAGCACTTTTGGAGTTAAGTCCCATCACGATGCACTTTGAGAGTTAATCAGGGTGGAAATTGGGAAACCCGTGTGGGAAGGATGTGCCTGGAGGAGGAAGAGATGCTAAGGAGACTGTAGGAGGCCTGCCAGACTTGGGGTCATCTCCCCTATTGGACCAGGCCAGTTTTCATTCTTTTAATTGCAATGTGATGGGAATTTCAGGACACAAGAGAACAGATCCTGAAAAAAAGATTTCTTGTGCTTTTTATTCCCTGTCAATTCTAGTAGCAGGCAATTTCTAGATAAGATCTGTGCTCTCTCCAGCCCTGTGCCTAAGGTATTCCACCTTTTTATTACCTTCCCTGGTACAAGTATCATTGTACGTGTACAACTTGTACAACTGGGCTGATGTTGAAATCCAGTTGCATAATTTTTCTGCCTTATTTAGGATACAAAGGAAAAAGATGTCCTCTTAATCTGGAGAAGGAAGCCCATCAAGAGAGCAGCAAGCATGATCTCTAAGCCAAGGACACTGGCAGAGTCTTACTCTTCTTTAATGCAGATTTCAGCCTTTGTTCCAGGAAAGGTCCCACCACTCATAATCTTTCCTCTTGAAAAGGAAGGAAAAAAAAAAAAAAAAGAAACAAATAGTGGTCTGAGGAGCTCCCATTACAGAGAGTCCAGTTAGATAAAAGATGAACTGTGGAGGTCAAAGCAGATGAGAACTGCTGAGGCAAACAGGTTGCTAAAAGAAAGTGTTATGGAAAGGTTAGTAAAAATGAAGATTAAGACCCAGTGGTTTGGGCAATTAGAGGGTCGTTTGAGGTTTTTAAAATTTCAGGTTCAATAGAGTTTGGGGAGGGAGAATGAATGTGTGTAGAAGTTGGTTTTCAGAGGTGTGTGAAGTTAATAAATAACAGATGCGAGTTACCTCCTTGAGATGTGAAGGAAAGTTAATCAAGACCTCAGTTGCTACATTATAGATTAAGGATGAACAACCATTTCTGACTTGCTGTTTCTTCCATGACCTGCTCAGCTTCTGATGCTCTGTTGTATCTTCATTGTGGAGAAGAGAGGCAAAAAGTGCTCAGTTCTGGCTCATTTGATTTTAGCCTGCTTTCTTTATGGGAGCACTCTTGCCTGGCACCGTGGTATGTGTGTAAGCAAGTTTCAAGTTCTAACTGTCTTCCCAGTGTTTGTGTTACCCTGGGTCAGTGATTCTCAAAGTGTGGGACCTGAAACAACATCATCTGGAAGTGGATTCGAAATGTAAATTCTTGGGTCCACCCTGCACTACTGCATCTGAAGCTAGCAGTGAGACCCAGCAATCTGTGTTGTAACAAACCTATCCAGTGATTGGATTCATGCTAACATTTGAAAATCATTGCTCAAGGAATGGTATTGGGAGAGTAGCCTTGGCAGAAATAAAGATAATCTTTTTAAAGCTTTTTTTTTTGTTTTTTTGAGACAGTGAATGCCAGCAGGAAAGCCAAACATCCATTATTTCTCTACAGTTTACTTTGCAATTGATGCTTCCTTTACTTGCAAAGGGGATTGCCTTTGGGAACTTTTTAGACTTCTGCTCTTAGTACACAGCTACTCATATTGAGAAAGGATCAGTTTTGATCCAGCATGTTTGCTCTCCAGATAACAGGATTTGGCAGTACCTGATTTATCACCCACTTTTATAGAGAAATAGACTCAGGAGCTGGATAGGGTTAAAATTGAGTATGAGCTTTTTTTTTTTTTTTGACCCTGATGTGTAGGTAGGATTCACTAGTAAAGTTGGGTTGGAAAACAGGTTTGTGTTCAGTGCTATCCAGTGGAAGTTTCCATGAGAATGAAAATGTTCTGTGTCTGTGCTGTCCAGCAGGGTAACCACTAGCCATGCATGGCTGTTGAGTGCTTGAAACGTAGCTAGTGTGTGACTGAGGAACTGAATTTTAGGTTTTATTTAATTTGAATAATTTAATTTAAATGGCCACATGTAGCTATTGAGTACTCTGTTGGACAGTGCTAGCTTAGACCCTGGGTCTGTGCATCACAGACGTAAATGTCTAAATTACTCACTTGAAGACCTTGTTAAACTGCAGATTCTGGGTTAGTAGGTCTGGGGTGGGGCCTGAGATTCTGCTTTCAGGTGATACTATTGCAGCTGTCCAAAGACCACACTTGGGACAAGGCCCTAGAAAGACAAGGGGCAACCTCCTCTTCCTCTTTAGTTTAACTGATTTACTCACCTGTTCATGGAGGGTCAGCTAAACTGCAAGGGTTGGGGTTTTGTCCTAGTGAGTTTCCCTGCATGGGAGCAGGAGCAGGAGAAAGGATGCCATTTGAGGCAGATGTGAGTTTTTTCCTGCCTCAGTGACAAAGTAACCCCAGCTACTGCATAGTATGTAGCCTGCACATACTTCATCCCTGTCCTGGAATAGGAACAAGTAAGTAGGCAGAAAGAAAGACTAAGTAGGATTCCCAGTAATTTGGAATGCTTAAAATGTTAGAACTGGAAGGAGTTTTAGGGGTCAACCAGGCCAGATACTGCAGCTGGGGTCTGCACATGACTTCAGTATTCTGAAGCTTTGAATCAGGGTTTTAGTGTGGCGTGGGGTTGTCTTGCACACATCACATCACTATATATTGAAGAAAAGACTGTATGTTTAAAGGTTTGTTTTATAGGGTTATAAAATATGTATAAATGTCAAAAAAAAGTCCATTGCATGAAGACGGTCATGTAAAAGTGGTTCTAACGCAGAAGATTTTGAGATTAGCTGAGAAAATGCATATGAGTGGTTCATCTCACTTTCCCAACAAATTCTTCCAATGTTTTGTGATTGAAGGTAATAAATCCCCAATCTTGGGCCATTTAGTCTATCACATATTGTCAGAGTGGCATGAGAGAAGTCATAGTGAGCTTACCACCACTCTCTGTCCTAGGAGAAACAGCTGTGTGATAGGCCTGACTGAAGCTGGGCTATTCCAGAACCAGAGTTATAGAGAGCAGGTCTGGGCACTGGTCATTAGAGAGTTAGGCTCAAGGCTTTTAAGGATTTTTGGTGTCCAATAGGACCATGAGGTTCACATTATTTGGAGAGTCTTCAAAAAGAACTGTTAAAGTAATGGCAATCTCTTATATAATGTGTTACATTTAAACACCTTTATATGTAGTATAACTTATTAATTTGATTTGATTAATTTGATTAATCAAATTAACTGATCTGATTAACTAAAAATTTATTGAGTTCCTTCTCTATCCATAGCATTGATCTTTCATTGCAGGCAGGAAATACAAGGAAGTATACTGTAGGCTTTACCATGGAGAATAGTTTAAGTTGGCAGGTGGGAAATGAATACAGAAATTGATTGATTGATTGATTGATTGATTTGCTCTGTCTCCCAGGCTGGAGTGCAGTGGTGTGATCTTGGCTCACTGCAACCTCTGTCTCCTGGGTTCAAGCAATTCTCCTGCCTCAGCCTCCCAAGTACCTGGGATTACAGGTGCCTGCCACCGTGCCTGGCTAATTTTTGTATTTTTAATAGATACGGGGTTTTGCCATGTTGGCTAGGCTGGTTTTGAACTCCTGACCTCAGGTGGTCTGCCCACCTTGGCCTCCCAAAGTGCTATGATGACAGGCGTGAGCCATCGCCCCCAGCCTATACAGAAATATGTATATTAGTAAAATGTAAAATTTACTGATTTTAGAAGTAAAATTAAAACTGAATAGTTTAATAAGAGATGTTTTGTTGTTAGTAAGTGCCAAAGGAACTGAGGCACAGACTCTCTGTGGGCCACAGGGAGTCAGGGAGTGATTAGGAAAAATTATGGAGGAAGTAGGGCCAGAGGTAAAAAGTAGGATCCTAGAGAACAGGTGGGATTTGGTTGGCCAAACGGAGGAAGGGCTGTGCTTTCAAAGTAAGGGTAAAATGAATCAGAAGATTACAAAACAAGGAAGTATGAGATTTAAAAGGATTAAGAGGGATTCAGAGGTACTCTTCCCCCACTGAATGGCACAGAAGAGCTTGGTGCACAGCTGTTGAAAATAAGCTGTATCATCTGTCGGAGAGTTTTTCTGTACTAATAGAGACTTCAGGGCAATTGTTTCTCAGTTATGTCATGTGCATTGGAGTCTCCATTCTGGACTCCTAGAGGCAGTAGTGACCATCCGGTAATCTTATACCTACATCTGAAACAGAAATAGCGTTCATTTGCCTCCCCTCTGTGGTGAATACTGGTGCAGAGAAAGATAGATTCTAAAAGAGCAGGCTGGCTGGATGTGGTGACTCACGCCTGTAATCCCAGCACTTTGGGAGGCTGAGGCAGACAGATCACTTGAGGCCTGGAGTTCAAGACCAGCCTGGCCAACATGGTGAAACCCTGTCTCTACTAAAAATAAAAAAATTAGCCGGGTGTGGTGGTGCATGCTTATAATCCCAGCTTCTCGGGAGGCTGAGGCAGGAGAATCGCCTGAACCCGAGAGGTGGAGGCTGCAGTGAGCTGAGATCACACCACTACACTTCAGCCTGGGCAACAGAGCAAGAGTCAGTCTCAAAATAAATAAATAAATAAATAAATAAATAAATAAATAAATAAATAATTTTAAAAAATCAGGCTAATAAGAGCAGCTCAGCATTTTATAAGCTGCTCATTCAGTAATGCAGTAAGAGTGGCAGAAGTGATGCTGAAATGCAGAAAAACGTCAAATGCCACAAAGAGTAGTTAAAATGGCAGTAGAGTATGCAAGCTTATCATCTTCCTTCATTTCTACCTACTAAGTAATAGAAAGGTGTTTCAGATAACAGTTTCTTAAAAAGCTGCATTGTCTGTTAAATGGTTTCATTGAAACCGTGTTTGAGTTACCAGTTTAGCAAAAAGTATTTTCCAAAGGAAAATCCTAATTTTTTTTTGTTATAATCAGTTATATTAAATTCCTAACAGCAATAGCTTGAAAGTTTCATTTTGCTTTTTAACAAAGCAGTCTGTTCAGTTTGCTTTAAATACTCTTCAGTGTGCCTTAGGAATGAAAGATGAGGTTATTTTTCTTAAAATTAATTGCTGTCGTTCTGGTCCTACAGGAAATTATCAGTTCAGTGAACTTCAAGCTTCGTTCTTAGTCCTTGAAGTAGTCATTAGGAGTTTCTAAATACCACACAATGAAGACATGTAAGAGATTACAGATCGCAGCTAAGACAGGGATATGAAATAAAATCTAAAGACTAGGTTTATAAAATAAAATCTAAAGACTTTAGGTATATAAAATAAAATCTAAAGACTGAAGCAGTATTGTTATTTTTTTGGCTACATGGATTTGAAAGTATTTATTGAATTCTGCTAAGTAGCACCTTATTCAAGGGTATGTTGATATTTGCTTAAAAAGTAGAACACTGCTTCATGGAAATCAACATTAAAGTGGTATTTCTCTCTTTTGAACTTGTAGAGCAGAAGTTACCAAACTCTGTAAGGGGCCACACAGTAAATATTTTAGGCTTGAGGCTATGTGGTTTCTGTTGCAGCTACTCATGTCTTCCATTGTACCTCAAAAGCAACCATAGACAGTACGTAAATGAATGAGTATGGCTGTGTTCCAATAAAACTTTAAAAATAGCATGCCAGTTTGGCCCTCAGACCTTAGTTGGCCAACCCATGTTCTAGAGAATTTAATATCTTCTACTTTTTTTTTTTCCAAGCAGGAAATACTAGTATTGCTAGTTATCTTTTAATATTTTATCTTCCCTTTTAAAGTGTAAGTTCTTTGAAAATAGAGACCACATCTTTTACATCTCTCCCCCATATCGATCAAGGTGTACAATGACTTACACCATGCAAACTATAATAAAGGTATCTGTTGTCATTTTGAATCTGTTCTAATCATAAGTGTTCTGTTTCCATTTGTGGAGCATTTTATAGTTTAGAAAGTGCTTTGACATAGGTTTCTTATCTGGTTCTCACAGTAGCCTCAGAAGAAGGAACATGGGGTAAATGAATTTACCCATTCTATAGACCATATAGCTGAAGAAGCTCAGAAAGGTTAAGTGAATTTACCAAGTTTATATTGTCTAATAAATGGCAGAGCAAAGATTTGGAGTCTGCTTTCTTTTTTTTTTTTTTTTTTTTTTTTTCAAAATTAACAAGTGCATTTAACCAGAATGTATGCTATCACTACATATTTGCTTTCACCATGTTATACTAATTTTATAACAAACATTTATACTTTAAATTTTATTAATATTAACCAAAATACATTTTGTGGAAAGAAGATTATAGCTCATATATATTTTACTATTGACAACTTTTCTTTTTATCGTCCATTACATGCTTCCTTGACTTAGTTATATGGTCCAGCCTATGTCTTAGGTCTTTTTTTGAAGGGAAATGTTCTCGTATTATAACATTTAGGTCCGCTGCATAGCTTCTGAAAACTACCTCTGTTGTGCTTGAAAGACAGTGGTGGCTAAGCTAGTATAATTTTACGGTCGGCATACCTTATTTTCTCTCAGACCCTGTGGTATACTTTTCTGTGTCTTTTGGTGTTATGGGTCTGTATATATCAAAGGAATTTTGACCAGAATAATTTTCTTCTTTGTACACAGCCTGGTTTCTGTTTTGTTTCCGCTTAGAGTGAATAATTACATTTTGTATTTTTTCAAGACTCCGGTTGAAAATAAACTGAGGGTTTCTTTCATTGTTAATTGCTGCCTGGTACTCCCTTGAAGTTGCTTAAAAGGTTGGTAGATCAGATACTCTGAGAGTCTTCCATTTTACTTAAAGTTTACAATTTTACTTAAAGTTTACCAAGAACTTTTAAGGACCATTCACAATATATTGAGAAATACTGACAGATTGTGGCAGGGGGGGAAGGGGAGAGAGAAGCCACGCTGCAGGGACAGTGTAAAGAAAGAGGCAGAAATCCTTCAGTGCCTTGATCACACACCAGTCTGAGAAGGGGTGCACGCAGGGCAGGGAGCACCATGGCGATAGTACAAAGCATATTTGCAATCTACAGCATTGTGGGGAAGCAAACAAGGGATCAGGCCACTGTCTGGGGATATTCTGCAGCCTGTGCTTACTCATGCCACTTTAGATCTAGCATAGAAGAGTATACCAGGACCTAAACCTGAAGCGATTACTCATGTCAACATGTGTTTATGTCCTCCTTCCCCAAGACCAGATGTTTTCTAGCATGCAGGGTTTAACAGCTATGACACAATGAAAAGTCCCTTTCATAGAGCTTACAGTCTAAGCGTGGGAAATTAGGGGCAAGAAGCAAAATAAGCATATCGGTGAGGTGGATAGATTGGGGGTGGGCTCTACTTTCTTTTTACAAGAGTAAGGACTTTCTTATCGGACCTGAAGTGTATATTCAGGAAAAGATATTCAAGCAGGAGGGAACAAATACGGACACCTGAATGGCCGATAGGTTTGTATGATGTGGAATTGGGAAGAACAAAGAGTTCAGAGTGATTGTCACAAAGCGGTGTGCGGGGAGTCACAGGGATGGTTAGAGACAGGGCCCTCAGCAACGATGCGCCTTCCAGCTCAGGGGTAAGACTGGATTTCATTCTGTTGTGTGATAAGGGTCACGAGCAGAAGAGAGACATGATTTGATTTTGTCAGATCAAAACAAAGAAACAGTGGAAAGATGTTTTAGAATGGATCTGCTTTCTATTGTGGTAATGAACTGTCATCTCTAACTTTCTAAAATAGAAGAATCTCATCTTTTAGTCTGTTGCTTAAACTGTTGAATATCCTGCAGTATTCTTGCATTTTATCTCAGAATCTTAGCTAAATTTTCCATTGAGTTTTAAATACTCAGTTTAAGATTTAGCATGCAAATATGCCTGTTCTTTTGGCACAGAAAAGGGTCGTTTCTGTTCTCTGTTCTCAGGAGACAGATCTGAGTTATGCAGAATTAGAAAGATTTAAAAAATTTTTTTATTTTAATTTTAGAAATAGATTTTTTTTTTTTTAAAGCTCACATAGAAGGATGTCTCATTCTTTCAGTTTCTCAGAGAAGAACCTGGTCTTTCATGATATCTGCACTGAGCCCTGGGAATATTAGTCTATAAACCTTTTGCTTCAGCTGCAGTGAACTTGTTTATTTATACTTAAGTGCTCTATGTTCTTTTCGCTGAGAATATTTTCCTCTTATTACAGAAGTAAATTTTATCTTTTAAAACCCTGTCAGTGGTGGTTGTATAGATGCATACATAAGTAAAAATGCATTTAGCTGCATAATTTCTGATTTGTATACTTTATTTAAAATAACGTTATTTCTCAATATTTAATAATTAACTGTGAAAAAAAGCCCAAGTTTTAACTCTTTCTCGAAAGGCATCTCTCGCCTCTCCAGCGCACTGCTTTTTTCACTTACATGTAGCTTTGTGAAATAGCCAATATTGTCTAATTGACATTATGACTTTGGAATCCAAACTGGTAGAGTCTGAATCTCAGCATTGGTAGTTAACCTCTCTGTGCCTCAGTTTCCTCATCTGTAAAATGGAGGTAATTAGAGTATCCACTTCATAGGATTGTGAGGATTAGATGAAGTAATACATGAAAGTACTTAGGATGGTGCCTGGTTTGTAGTGAACATTCAGATGTATGTTGGTATTATTACTAACTTTTGAGTGGAGCCTACTTCGTAGTTGCTTTTGTATACTGCCCCAGCTGATGCCTGAAGCCATTGTCGATGATGACATTTGCATGTCTAATATTAGGCACAGTGTCCTGCTGGGTATGTTGATGCCCCAACATTTTTATTTTCTGTGAAATTCTTACTTAATAATTAGTCCAGTTGTATGTATTTTACAAATGAATTGTGTGTCAGAATTTCAAGGAACATGGCATATTCAGTACCCTGTTATTTATTGTATTAGTTTTTATTTAGGGATGGGTCTTGGTTTTATAGAAAGAGTGACACACTAGAAATTAGGAGACTGGATTTTAGTCCCAGTTTTGCCGTTGATTTTTGTTATGTCATTAGGCAACTCAGCCTGTGTGTCCTTATCTGTAAAATGGTGAATTATTCTATCTACTACCCTCTTTGGGTCTAATACTTTTTTGTTCTCATATATTTGTGAGAAGCTACTTAGTTACTCAGTGTAATGTAATGTTGCCTGTAAAATTGATGTGGTTTCCTTGATATAACCAATTGCTTTATATTAAAAATTAATTATTGCTTTCTCTGTTTTCAGCTTCGGGCTCAGAATCAGGTTCTGAAAAAAGGTGTTGTGGATGAACAAGCAAATTCTGCAGCTTTAAAGGTGGGCAACAGGATATTTGTGTTGTGAGGGTTATTAGCATTTGGTGTTGGCTCAAAACAGGTTCATTGGGTTTTCTGGGTTAAAGTTCCAACTCTGACACTGATTCACTAGGGATAAGGGACAGTAATACAGTTTTTTGTGGTTAATTTTCCTACTTGCTTAGGTAAGAATATGAGGTACTTTACTTTCCTTAGCTAAAAATTATAAAAAAGATATTATGTGACTTTGTCTAGTGCCTTACTCCTGTGCCTCAAGGCCTTCACTTAGCTTAGTTTATCTGGATTATTGAGGCTTCTTATCAGTTGTCATCAGACAGCTCTCTGAGGGAGGCTAGGTCATATTCCTATTTGAATCCCTCTCACTCAGCATATGGGAGGTCTCTAATAAGTAGATTCCATTGTGTGAATCATTTAGCCCCTAAATCTTGCCTTTAGTTGAGCTATTTAATAGTAATAACCTGTGTTAATCAGGATACTCTTTGAGTGATACATTTTACCGTCAGCACTTTTGTTAACTGAGGGGAGAAATATGATAGATGAAGGAATTTGTTTCTGCCTCATTTCTAGTAGGCATGTAGTAAATATTGCTTAGTGATTTTTTTTATTTTGAGACGAAGTCTCGCTCTGTCGCGCAGGCTGGAGTGCAGTGGCCCGATCTCAGCTCACTGCAAGCTCCGCCTCCCGGGTTTACGCCATTCTTCTGCCTCAGCCTCCCGAGTAGCTGGGACTACTGGCATCCGCCACCTCACCCGGCTCATTTTTTGTATTTTTAGTAGAGACGGGGTTTCACCGTATTAGCCAGGAGGGTCTCGATCTCCTGACCTCGTGATCCGCCCGTCTCGGCCTCCCAAAGTGCTGGGATTACAGGCTTGAGCCACCGCGCCCCGCCGATATTTTTAAATGGATAAATTAATCCTAGGATTTGGATTTCTTCTTGGCCAAGTTTCAGTTAAATATACTGTCTAGCTCACTCATTTGCTCTTTCCCTTGCTTGCTCCCTCTGCTCTCTTTAGACAGATGGGATTAGGATTCTTCTTACTCCCATCTCTTTCTGGAGAAGCCCCTGATGAGTAATATGTCTAAGGTGGCTCCACGTAGGCAACTAAGCTACAGAAATTGTCCTTTTAGGTAGCCAGTTGTTGGATCCTATAGGAGAGAAATCTGTCTCTGAGTGTCTCCTCCTTAGGTGTGGTTAGCACAGTCTAAGGGCTGAGATGGTTCTCAACACCCCACCCATACTTCCAGGCCCTTTGCACCCAAGCCAAGATGATTAAAAAAGAAGCTTTATAGTCAGAATTTATTAGTCAAGTTATTATTTTACAAAAATTGTTGAAGAAATGATCATTATATCTCCCAATAATATTTAAACTTATTGCTGGGGAAGGTCTTTCCTAGTTTGTCCTAGTAGCCTGCGCTGGTGTTTCATACCCTCCTGTTGCTGGTTGTGTTTGATTAACTCTGTGATGGCAGCAATGGTAGGAACAGTGGTAGGAGTGGTGACAGCTGGTTCTATTGATTGAGCACTCACAGTATACCAGGCATTGTGCTAAGTACATTATATCCATTATCTCATTTAGTGTTCACAACAACCCTATGAGGTCAGATAACATTATCATCTCCATTACAGAAACTGGAGTTTAACGAAAGGCTGGGATAGATGTTTTCTGAAATTAATGATTGGCTAATGGAGTTGGAGCATTAGTTCATTTTAAGAACTAGAAGCATAATTGTATATTATAATTATAAGAATATAAATTATGAGAAAAAATAATTTTTTTATTTTAATATTTATTACAGTAGTCATTGTAATTATAGTACACCAAGTGACAGTATGCCAGTTTGCTAGACAGGAATATTAGGATGTCCTGTGTTACAGTAGGCTTTTAATTTTATTACTGGGTTTACCCCTTCAGTGAGGTATAATCAGTGTTCATTGATTTGAAGTTTTAAAATTCGAAAGACATGATGGTTTGGACATGGGCTCGGCCTGAATTTACCTTTGAGCTACAAGTGAAAATTAAGGTTTTACTAAACAAATGTAGGAAAAAAATGATTTTCTCCTTAACAGGAGCATATTGTTCTATCCCTCTAGTACTGTTCTCAACATGCAGGTAATGTCAATAGAGTGTAGACACTAGTCTATGGTTTTTAGGTTGCTGTTCCTTTTTTTTTGTGTGTGACAGAGTCTTACTCTGTCACCCAGGCTGGAGTGCAGTGGCACGATCACGACTCACTGCAACTTCTGCCTCCCCAGTTTGAGCGATTCTTGTGCCTCAGCCTCCTGAGTCACTGGGATCACAGGCATGCACCACCCTGCCTGGCTAATTTTTGTATTTTTAGTAGAGTCGGAGTTTTGTCATGTCGGCCAAGGCAGTTTCAAACTCCTGACCTCAAGTGATCCGCCCACCTCAACCTCCCAAAGTTCTGGGATTATAGGCGTGAGCCACTGCACCTGGCCTAGGTTGCTGTTTCAATATAGTTAAATCATCTGTTCATTAAAGCATGACCCTTATGTTTTATAATTGTTTCAGTGACACTGGTAAACATATAGTTCTTTATTTTTTTATTTTCTATTTTTTAAAATAGAGATGAGGTCTCACTATGTTGCTCAGGCTGGTCTCCAACTTCTGGGCTTAAGCAGTCCTCCTGTCTTGGCCTCCCAAAGTGCTGCGATTACAGGCATAAGACACCGTGCCAGCCCACTTCTTTAAATATACAGTATTATATGGCCGTCTGTGTTTGATAATCAGTGAATAAAAAGTTGTCAGAACATCGTAAGTAAAATATAGTTAGAATAATTCTTTTAAAAAATAGAGTGAAAGTAAATATTTCTCATTAGTTTCCTGTTTTCTTACCCCATTATGGCATAAACAGAACAAAGTGGTCAGCAGAGGGTATGTCAGAAAGGTTAGCAGAATATTTTAGATTTTGTTTCTATTGTCATTTAGCTTTAAAGTGAATTATTGTAGGACAACATCTGAAAATATTTTTGGTATGATACTGATTTTTATCTTTGGTATGTCAGAATAGTTGAAGAAAAATTAAGTGTGGGCCGGGCGCGGTGGCTCACGCCTGTAATCCCAGCACTTTGGGAGGCCGAGACGGGCGGATCACAAGGTCAGGAGATCGAGACCATGGTGAAACCCCGTCTCTACTAAAATACAAAAAATTAGCCGGGCGTGGTGGCGGGCGCCTGTAGTCCCAGCTACTCGGGAGCTGAGGCAGGAGAATGGCGTGAACCTGGGAGGCGGAGCTTGCAGTGAGCCGAGATCGCGTCACTGCACTCCAGCCTGGGCGACAGAGCGAGACTCCGTCTCAAAAAAAAAAAAAAAAAAAAAAGAAAATTAAGTGTGTTGCAAAGACTTTATTTTGACTAATTTAAATTCAGGGAGGATTTACAGAAAAACTGGAATACAGATATATTTCTTCCCATTCTTGTTCACTGAAGGGAATCATCAGTAAATCAGAGGTTCTTTTTAAATACCCAAGTTCGGCCAGGCACGGTGGCTCGTGCCTGGAAACCCAACAGTTTGGGAGGCCGAGGCGGGTGGATCACCTGAGGTCAGGAGTTTGAGACCAGCCTGGCCAACATGGCGAAACCTTGTCTCTACTAAAAATACAAAAAAATTAGCCAGGTGCGGTGGTGTGCGCCTGAAGTCCCAGCCACTTGGGAGGCTGAGGCAGGAGAATCACTTAAACTTGGGTGGCAGAGGTTGCAGTGAGCCGAGATTGTGCCACTGCACTGTAGCCTGGGCAATAGAGCGAGACTCTGTCTCAAAAATAATAATAATAATAATAATAATAATAATAATAATGATAAGTAATGTCTAAGTTTATAAACTTGTAGCCTCAATCTTTGTGTCTGTTCACTGTCACAGGATGTTTAGTTGATCGTGATCTGTTACTTTAGTATAGTTGCTCTTATTTTTATGTTTACTTGGTTTAGCCAAAAGATTATCTTTTCACAAAGTGCTAAAAACTTAAGAACTGAAATGATGCACATACAACCTGAATTTCCTAAAGCAAGAGGTTTTGATTATATTTTGGTGAAACAAAAATAATTTTTAATAAAATTTCTAAACCTTACAGCTAAACTGTGAGGACCAATCTGTTTTCACTTTGATATAGGAGCAACTGAAAATGAAAGATCAGTCATTGAGAAAACTACAACAGGAAATGGACAGTTTGACATTTCGAAATCTGCAGCTTGCCAAGAGAGTAGAACTACTTCAAGATGAACTAGCTCTAAGTGAACCACGAGGCAAGAAAAACAAGGTAGGTTCAAATACAGGCAAGTTAGTGTGACCTTGTCATTAGTAACTGACACCTACAGGGCATCCTGGTTTTAACAGAAGACCCCACTGCCGAATTATTCGTTTGTTTGAGACAGGGTCTTGCTCTACCACCCAGGCTGGAGTGCTGTGGTATGATCTTGGCTCACTGCAACCTCTGCTCCCAGGCTCAGTGATCCTCCCATCTCTGCTCCCAGAGTGGCTGGGACTATAGGCGTGCACAACCATGACCGGCTAATTTTTGTATTTTTTAATAGAGATGGGGTCTCACTATGTTGCCCAGGCTGGCCTTGAACTTCTGGACTTAAGCGATCCACCTGCCTTGGCCTCCCAAAGTGCTAGGATTACAGGCGCGAGTCATCATGCCTGGCCCTGAATTTTTTTTTTTTTTTTGAGACAGAGTTTCACTCTTGTTGCCCAGGCTGGAGTGCGAAGGCATGATCTTAGCTCACCACAGTCTCCGCCTCCTGGGTTCAAGTGATTCTCCTGCCTCAATCTCCCAAGTAGCTGGGATTACAGGCGTGTGCCACTCCCAGCTAATTTTGTATTTTTAGTAGAGACGGAGTTTCTCCATGTTGGTCAGTCTGGTCTCGAACTTCCGACCTCAGGTGATCTGCCCACCTTGGCCTCCCAAAGTACTGGGATTACAGGCATGAGCCACCGTGCCAGGCCCTAGCCCTGAATTTTTAATGTTCCATTATTACACCTGGATATTAGGTCAAGAAAGCAGACATTTATTATTAATATATATTAAATGTTAGAAACATTTTTATATGATAGTCAATTTTAAATAATTTATTAGGAGCAAATATACATGGTTGGTTAGTGACCGAGAAGAGACAATGGAATATCTTACATTGCTAAAATTGTTGACATCTTTTGGTTTTACCAGGTTGCCATTAATCCAAGGTTGAGCAAATAAAATGAGGGAGATTGTCAGTGCTACTACTCTTATGAAAGTAGCAGTTGAAACACTCATACCTTAGGTTTGTAAGTTTACTGCAGATGTAATTTCTTAGCATTTATTCTTATGAGGCCAGTTTGGTGTTCTCGTCTTGAGATTTAGAGATGAGTTTTTTTCCCTTATGGTTTTATATGGTGAGGCAAGATTGTTATTGCTCTAAGGTGGATAATCTGGTACTTTCGAACACTGTGATTAAGAGGTTGCTGCTTTTTTTTTTTTTTTTTTTTAGGGTAGAGNTTTTTTTTTTTTAGGGTAGAGGTAGTGATTGAGTCTTTAAGTCTTGTATGTGTATAGACTAACACTCCACAAATGTATGTATTGAGGCAGTAACAGTAGAATGGGTGGAAGGGAAGGAGAAGGCACACAGTGACTCTGAAGGAGCGCAATATGGCCAGAAGAGCATAGGCCTCAGATTTAAGCCCAGGCTTGAATTCTTTGGTTGCCTTTAATAAATCTATGATTTTCGGCACAATTTTTTTTTTTTTTTTTGAGACGGAGTCTCGCTCTGTCACCCAGGCTGGAGTGCAGTGGCTCTCCCGGGTTTATGCCATTCTCCTGCCTCAGCCTCCCAAGTAGCTGGGACTACAGGCTCCCGCCAACTCGCCCGGCTAGTTTTTTGTATTTTTTAGTAGAGACGGGGTTTCGCCTTGTTAGCTAGGTTGGTCTCGATCTCCTGACCTCGCGATCCACCTGTCTCGGCCTCTCAAAGTGCTGGGATTACAGGCTTGAGCCACCGCGCCCGGCCTTGGCACAATTTTTAACCTTGTAATCTCAGTTTCTCCATCAGCAAAGTGACAATGAACCTTTCAGGTTTGTTGTGAGGATTCTATGGGATCATGTAAAAGTGCCTAGGGCCATATTTCCCATGTAATGAGCAGTTGCCATAGTTACATGTTAATAGTTTTCCTATATGCATTTTGCTACATAGAATAATTCACTAGAGTGTTAGAGTTCAAATAAAGGAGGCAACAGAGAGGGTATAACATGTATGTATTAGAATCACTCGGGAAACTTTTTCAAGATATACGTGCCAGGCCGGGCACGGTGGCTCACGGCTGTAATCCCAGCACTTTGGGAAGCTGAGGCGGGCAGATCATGAGGTCAGAAGTTCGAGACCAGCCTGGCCATCATGGTGAAACGCTGTCTCTACTGAAAATACAAAAAATTAGCCCGGCATGGTGGTGCACGGCTATAATCCCAGCTACTCAGGAGACTGAGGTGGGAGAATTGCTTGAATCCAGGAGGCAGAAGTTGCAGTGAGCCAAGATCACACCATTGCACTCCAGCCTGGGCGACAGAGCAAGACTCCATCTCAAGAAAAAAAAAAAAAAGATGTACATGCCCTGGAAATTCTGAAAGACCCTTGGGGAGACAATAGTCATTTGTACTTCAAACGTGTTCTTCAGATTCTTAATATCCCTGCCTAGGACTGTTGAGCAGAGGTTTGGGTGTAATACTTGAGAATTAATTTTAATTAAAGCTCATCAAATTTGGAAGCACTGAGGACCCCGAATATGTCATTCTGCAGTGTTCCTTATGCACTTCTTGTTTTTCAAACATGATGGATATTTAATTTCTTTTTATATGGCTACTCCATTTTCAAAGGGCTTTTAAATCACTGATTCAAATTAGATTAGTAGGTGACTTCATTTTAAGTGAGAAGTGAGACTACAAAAAAAGCAGAGAAAGGGTGGTGACTGATGTCTGAACACAGTTTCATTGTTAGGCTGTTCCTTGAATAGTCTCAGTTCTATGTATTACATGAAAACAAATGCTTATTATCAGATCTTTTAAATAGTGCTATTCTTCTATGTAGAATGAGTTCATATTAGTAAAAAATTAAAAGAAAGGGATTTTTAAATAATCTTTTAGAATTTTCCTATTCATTTATAATAGCTTTATTTTATATTTTTTTTAACTTAGAAATTTATATGAACTTTTGTATAAACTTACCTTTGTGGATGCTGTTACAAAATTTATTACAATTTCTTATGGAGTTTAACAACTCCGACTCATGAAATTGCTGTAATTCTGATTTCCCAAACCAAAAGATCAAATTGAAATTATATTTATGAGCTTATTTTATATTGCTGGAGCTTTCTAGGTCTGCTCCATCTTCCAACAGAACTACTCATGAATTCATCTGCAAAGAATAGTAAGCCTTATCTGTTCTTTTCTCTCTCTTTTTAAAACTTTCCTGCTCGTTACAATATTTGCAGTTTCAACTTGTGTCACATAGGAAAAGTTAAATGATGAACTGTATACCTTTTGCAGGATTGTTTGAGAATGGTGAACACATAGAAGAGACAAGCTTCTAAGGTGATAGAGAATCTGTGTACCTTAGGATGTTTCTCTAAAGGATGAAAGTTATGTGGACATAACTTTTTCTTTCCATCAGAAAAGTGGAGAATCTTCTTCTCAGTTGAGTCAAGAACAGAAGACTGTCTTTGATGAAGATCTGCAGAAGAAGATCGAAGAGAATGAACGGTTGCATATACAAGTGAGAAAATCTGTTTTTCCATGTGAATTAAAAAATAGGTCTGTGATCTGTTAATGTGGAAAAGCGAATGCAGCTGGAGTGTTTCATGTCTGCGTGGGTGTTTTAATGCCTTCTGTAGTCTTCAAGTATATATGTCAGTGTCACTTATTCATTTCTTAAATATCACACAGTCTTAATGTGGATGTGTGCTTTGAAGTATATTCATTTGTTCAGAAGACAGCAGAATGGCTTTATAATTTAACAGTGTGAAAGTATACTGAGCATTATTCATTTTATATAGGAAGTGATTACATGTATCATTTAAATGGGAACTTACCAATAAGTGGTGTTTGCTTTTTTCCATCCCCACCCCTCCCCTTTTTTTAACTGATGTTTAGGTCTTTAATTTACCGGTGTTTAGTTGGTTTTTATCCCTACTCCTGTTAAACTGTAAGGTCTCTGAGGGTATGAACCATGTATGTTCTCTATGTCCAGTCCCAGGACAGTGTCTTACTTATGTCAGGCGCTCAGATATTTATGGAATGTTGAAAAGTTAGTGCCTGCCCCCAAACCATTGAGCATGTTCTAAGATTCATAGTGGGGCGGGCGCAGTGACTTATGCCTGTAACCCCAGCACTTTGGGAGGCCAAGGCCGGGGGATCATGAGGTCAGGAGATCAAGACCATCCTGGCTAACATGGTGAAACCCCGTATCTACTAAAAATACAAAAAATTAGCCGGGTGTGGTGGCAGGCACCTGTAGTCCCAGCTACTTGGGAGGCTGAGGCAGGAAAATGGCGTGAACCCGGGAAGCAGAGCTTGCAGTGAGCCGAGATTGAGCCACAGCACTCCAGCCTGGGCAACAGGGTGAGGCTCCATGTCAAANTTTGTAGTGTAGTGTATCCAACTATAACCTCCTGATTTTTTTTTTTTTTTTGTCAAATGGTAGGAAACACACTTTTCAGTCTTTGAAAATGTTAATCAAGTTTTTGACCTCAGTGTATTTTACATCTTAAGTATTCATAATTCTTTATTAGTATTGGACTCTAATTACAGGAAAGAGCTTTACCTGTTCTAGGAATAACACCTATTTTAATTTTGATTATTTTATGTGAAAGTTAGCTTAGTAGAAAAGTTATACTCTGATCAATTGAATTCTATGTATGCCAGACATTGTTTAAAATAGAAATTCATGAGACTAAGAGGTAGGAAGTACAGGCTTTAGAGTAGGTTTCCTGTGTTCACATCTAAGTTCTACTATATTTTAGCTGTGAGACATTAGACTAGTTATGTAACTCGTTTAAGCTTGAGTCTCCATATCTATAAAGAGGAATAACAGTAGCTACTTCTGATATACTGTGAGGATTTAATGAGATAATGCCTGTGTGGGTTTAACATAGTCAGTGTATGGAACCATATGGAAGTTGCTCAGTGAATAGTCACTGCTGTTATTTTTCTCATTTATGTATATTAGGATATTGTGAGAAGAGAAAATGGTCTTCTCTTTTTAGTTTTTTGAAGCTGATGAGCAGCATAAGCATGTGGAAGCAGAGCTGAGGAGTCGGCTGGCCACTCTGGAGACAGAAGCAGCCCAGCACCAAGCTGTGGTTGACGGTCTCACCCGGAAGTACATGGAAACCATTGAGAAGCTGCAGAATGACAAGGCTAAACTAGAAGTAAGCCCCATTGTGAGAGCACACTAAAAAATAATTACGACTTTTATATTAATAAATTGTCTATGCACTTAGTGTTAGTCATTTCTGGTGAGACTATTGCCTGCAAGGTCTTACTAAGTGTGCTCCTATCTGTAGCCTGAGCCATCTACTTTTCTTTTTCTTCTGAAATTCAGATAAAATCTCAGACTCTAGAAAAGGAAGCCAAGGAATGTCGACTTCGAACGGAAGAATGGTATGTGGAAACTTGAATTCCAAGAGGGTTCTGAAGCAAGGCTCAGAAGACATGAGTTTTGGTTGTAGCAGCTCCTGTGTCCTGTCTTACATTTAAAAGGAGAAAATGGGAGTCATCTCCAGGGTCCTTTTCAATTCTGGGATCTCTGGGGCCCTAGGCGTTCTTGATAGGGTGGCCTGTGTATTAGTCCTCAGCCTGCAAGGGTTTGGGGCTGTGGCAGATAGTGTTCTGGAGCTCCTGTACTGAAGACTGGAGACTTTCTGTTTGAAACTATTCTAAACAGAAGGGGCCTCTGATAGTCCCAGGAAGGAAAACTGATAATCACCATATCAACCTTTTAATGGTACATTTTGAATAAAATAGAGGTTACATGATCTAATTTGGAGATATATAAATCTTAAAATCAAAATATTAGTAATGCATGGTAAAGGTATACTCCAACATTTATTTGATAATAATATTTTAGTTTTTAATAGGATCAACTAAGTGAATTTCTCATATCAATTTTGTTGCATTGTTAGAATTACATGCATGATTTAGATGTGTACCTGTGTGCATAATTGAACCAAACCCAGAAATTATCAGTTTTGAGTTCAAGGGGAAAAGAAGGCTAATATAATATGTACTTAAAAAAAGAGTCTACAGTGATACTAGGGTGAATACTTACATGTTGTATTGAGAACATTTATGACTTTGAAGTGGCTCTAAGATTACTTTGAGCTTGGGGAAATAAATGTAAGGTTGGCTAAGACACTGGGACCATGATAAATTTCTCCAGACTTCCACATCATTCTCCAGAAGTCCCTGGGACTTGAGAAGCCAGGTTAGCGTTTTTGTTATCTTCATCTTTTAACTACTCTCTGCCAAGAGTATGCCAAATGTCAGGTGCAGTTCTCTGGAAGTCTACTACCAGCTGTTGAGGTAACAAATAAATGAGGATTCACTCAATGATTGGTGATAATGTGGTTTTGTATTTTTTTCTTGCAGTCAATTACAGTTAAAGAATCTTCATGAAGATTTGTCAGGTAGATTAGAGGAATCCTTATCAATCATCAATGAAAAAGTACCTTTTAACGATACAAGTAGGTATTATGTATAGTTTTCCATTATTTGTAACTTTGAATCTCTCTGTGGTAGCCAACTAATTAAAGTAATTTCTGATCTTTTGGGCAAAAAATTTAATTGGCCCAACAGTGGATTGCTTTCTTTTTGTTCATTTGATCAGCCGTGGCAATAATATTTAACAAGATGATTTTAAATTGTCATGTAACTACTCCAAAGCCGGTCTGCTTGGAAGAAGCCCAAATCCACATTTTTTGATTGCATGTATTTAGCATTTCCCAAGGTAAAAAAAAAACCTGTACATAAAATAGTTGGATATTTGTACAAGAAAAATTGTCGATTGGGGTAGGGGAAATGAGGCTTGGTGGTGGGAGTTAAATCTTCTCAAAGTGATGTCTTACCCCTTGGTCAATTCCCAGCGATAGCTAGGAAGCTAACTTGGTTAAGCCTTGCTTCCTGTGCACCCTGGGAATGGTTTGGTAATTTACATTCCCAAGAACAGCAAAAAAGAAGTTAAAAAATACTACTTTACTTGTATAATAGGTGCCAAATTTGCAACCTTTAGGTAAGAAGTCAAAACCTCAAAAGCAAAGAAAAAATTTTCTTGTTTGGATTTTGAAACTTACATTCAAATTGATGCACATTTCCTTTTTCTGTAATCACATGATTGAAATTAATATTTTATTTCCCCTAAATTTGTTTAGGGAAGATCTAAAAAAAGAGGAAAAAAAAAAAAAAGAAAAATAGCAGTTCGATTTAAGATTAAAATCAGCCCATGTCATCATTATATCAAAATTTAAACTCCCCTTGAAAATAACACCTGTTTCTAGCTTCTACATTAATGTAAATACTACTGGATTCATTGGATTTGAAACTGTGGCATTACATTTTCCCTTTAAGCCTTGTCTCAATCATTAGGTTCTAATAATTTCCTTCTGAATCATGGATTTATCCTTGCTTTTGTAATACTAGTTGTCACCCTGTTTTAGGTCCCTTTCATGTCACATGTGGATTATTACTTTTAGTCCTGAAATATTTAAAGATCATTTGCCGAGTGCCTAGACAAGTCGGTAGCTGGTGGTGTGGTGTGGGGAAGCCTTCCCAGAAAAAGGGTGCTTTGAGCTGGGCCTGGATGTGTGAAGCAGGTTTTATTGGGCAGAGATAAGGGTAAAATCTAAGGAATTACTTGAAGTATGGTGTATAGGACCAAAGGTGGCATCATGCCTTCAGGAGCAGTAATCCAGTATGACAGGAGGCTTAGGGTGGGTGGGATGTGCAGGGCAAGGACATGTTAAGTTCTGAAAGGTAGGGTGGGACTGGACCCTAGTGTTCTGGGCTAAAGACGGGGAACTTAATTCATAAGGCCATGGGGTTGTTGGAGAAGTTTTTGAGCCAGGGAACATCATGTTGCTATATGTGTACTCACAAGGTTAATCTGGCAATGGAGTGTAGATTGCCTTGGAGTGGGACAAGGGAGTCAAAGACTATTGTGATGATAGTTCTGGTGTGCTATTATGGAGGCTTAGCCTGGGTTGTTAGGGAGACGTGGAAGATCTTGTGGAAAGAGAGGGAACAGATTGGTCCTTTCAGGGAGACAAGGGAGAAGGAGGCAGTGATGGGGAAGATGGTGATGCAGTTGACCGAAAGAAAAGAGGTAGACAGGAGCAGGTTTGTGGGAGAGACAACGAGGTTAACTTTGTTGTTGTTTAATGTTCTGACAGATGGGTTCATATGTATCTATGTAACTGTTGATGTATGCCTTTCTAAATGAAAGACTAGACTTCAGGAGAGAAACTGATGTCAACACTATTGGGCTGGAGGAGCCCTCATGTTGGGAGTGGTGGGCGCACAGTGCAGTCAGGCTTGTGCAGGGTCCTTGGTGAGTTCTCCATCCCAGTGATCAGGAGGCAGAGAGGAGCTGTGGAAATGGGGTGAGGTAGAAGCTGGAGAAGGGAGTTTTAGCAGTTTCAGCCTGATGGTGCAGGTCATTCTGCACATTGCTGTAGAGAGGTCAGAGGGTGATGCAGCAAGGCGACTGGGTTTGGTGACTGGATTTTGTGGCCTCGAGAGGACTAGTATACTTTGCGAGGAGCGCTTCTATGCAGGGTGTAGGTTGACACTAGATTGCCAGGACAGGGAGTTGAGGTGAATGGGTGCTGAGGAAACAGGCAGAGCAATGCTATTTTTTGAGCAGTGGAAATGAAGGAAATGGAGAAGCATGAGAGCCTGACAGATGGGCAAAGTGGAAGAAAAGGCTGCATGTGCTGGGGACAGGAGTCAGGGCAGAGAATTAAGTGTGATTAGTAATGGAAGAGACTCACTGTGGAGACAGAGTTAAATGAGCTGCAGCAAATGCTTTATTTGTAGTGAGGAGATACTGAAGATAGAAGCAGGGAGTGATTATGTCCTAAGGTCCTGAGGGGATCAGAAGCAGAAGGGCCCAGGAGGACGGCTAGCTGAGGAAAGGATATGCAAGCAGTAGACCAAAGTGGAGGGTGGGGAGTGTAAGAACTCTTTTGCTTTGGCTGTGATTTTCTTGGTAGAGTAGGGAGAGGCCATCCTATCCATTGGGTAGCAGGGAGTAGAGGAGGAATGATATTAGGAGCTTAAAACAGAAAAGGTTTGGGATAGATGTCATGGGAAATAAAATAGGCACAAGGCAATGAAATTGTGGATTACTGAGTAGAGTTGAAGCCCCCTGGAGTTAGGCAGAGTAAATTGTAGTGGACCTTACTTGGGATTTGTGTTAGCAAAAGCATTGTTGAAATAATGGACCAGGCCGGGAAGCAAAACAAGCAAGGCTGAAAGATGGCTGATAGAAGTGTCCTGAGGTGTTGGTGGACAGGAGACCAAACTGGTAATGCATAGCCCAGTGAGTAGCAATGGAGACATAAGAGGGAACTGGGTGAGTATGCCACAGGAGCATTCCAAATTGTATTTTGGGACTGGGGTCATTCTGACTGAGAACCTGGGCAGAGAAGGGCAGGTTTGAGTGGCTGAAGGGATGAGTAGAGATGAGGAAAGATGCAGCTCATTAAGGAGGAGGTTGAGGAGGTATGGATAGGTGTGAGGAAGCTGCCAGAGGTTAGCGACAGACCAGGATAGAGAGGAAGACTGAGAAAGATAGTGATGCCATCCAGGAAAGTTAGGATTGTGTCATTGGGATCCACAGTGGCAGACAGTGATAGATTTTTCCGGTAGTGTCGTGTCAGGAAAACAGTGGTATTTTTTGCTGATTAGTGTGGTGGCTTTGTGGAGGGTTATTTTAGAAGGGAGAATGACTGAAAACAGGAAGAACATCATGAGCCTTTCTAAGTAGTCTTGATAAGCCCGAAAGCAGTGTTTGAAATGATTTCTTAGAAATGGAAACACCGGATTTGTTTGGGTTTTTTTAAGCCTGAAGTTAAAAAAAGATGGGAAGTATTACTTTGTCTGAGAAACCACTGATTCTATGTAAGTTCTGTTATTCTGTATTGTTCATTATTTTAAATTCTTATGCAAAGCTGATTTTGCTTCAGAGCATTCATTATATTGCATTTAAGCCAGTATATGTGAAATGAGAGACTTAATGTACATTATTTTTCTTTTGTAGAATATAGTCAGTATAACGCTCTGAACGTTCCACTCCACAATAGGAGACACCAGGTAAAGAATGAAGTACATGTTTTTATTTTCAGTTATGTATACATCAAACTTTCCAGAAACAAGAATTAGTTGTTTGGAACTCTGTTTAGTGCATTCTGTCATTGCGTTTAACTGTTGCTTTACGTGTTTCTCATACATTTATTCAAATGTAGCTTGCTTTTTATTACATTCATAAGTAACACAGATTTTTGCTCTCTTGTCTGATAACATTAGAAATAAGTTATGAGATGCATTAATGCTTTGAGCCATACTCTTTTGTAGGTTGGTAGGCCTATATTATACTTAAGTGTTCTGGGTTAAGTGCAGGAGGTGTATTTGCCATACTGGTGGCTTTCTAATTTACTTAGATAGGAATATTAAAATTCAAGTGGGAGCAGATGAATTTAAATTAAGGAATAATCACACTAGGATTCAAATGTTTTCTCCAGAACAGACTCAATAAAGTTCTTTTAGGATAATAATTTGAGAGTTGACCTTAACTGTGTATTTTTCATTTTAAAGCTGAAGATGCGAGATATTGCTGGGCAGGCCCTGGCTTTTGTTCAGGATCTTGTGACGGCTCTTCTAAACTTTCATACCTACACAGAACAGAGGATTCAGATTTTTCCTGTTGATTCTGCCATCGACACTATATCTCCATTGAATCAGAAGGTAAATTTAATTCAGAATACATTTTGTTTGCCCTGAAAAAAATAGGTAGATATTATTTGTTTTCGGACCTCTTCTGTGCACCATCCAAGAACTGCAAAGGACATGAAAAAACCCAAAGTCATAGTTTTTACTCTCAAAATAAAATATGGCAAAAATGGAGATTCTTAAGAAATTAAATACTAGGGAAGTGTATTAGTCCGTTTTCACACTGCTGATAAAGACATACCGGAGGGGGGGCGCGGAGCAAGATGGCCGAATAGGAACAGCTCCAGTCTCCAACTCCCAGCGCGAGCGACACAGAAGACCAGTGATTTCTGCATTTTCAACTGAGGTACTGGGGTCATCTCACTAGGGAGTGCCGGACAATCGGTGCTGGTCAGCTGCTGCAGCCTGACCAGCGAGAGCTGAAGCAGGG
>NW_016804504.1:740000-746184 GCF_001698545.2 Rhinopithecus bieti
CATATGTAACAAACGTGCACGTTATGCACATGTACCCTAGAACTTAAAGTATAATAAAAATATATAAATAGAAAAAAAAGAAAATAAAGAAAAAGACATACCGGAGACTGAGCAATTTACAAAAGAAAGGTTTATTAGATTTAACAGTTCCGCATGGCTAGGGAGGCCTCACAATCAAGGCAAGGAGGAGCAAGTCACATCTTTCGTGGATGGCGGCAGGCAAAAAGAGAGCTTGTGCAGGGAAACTCCCATTTTTAAAACCATCAGATCTCGTGAGACCCATTCTCTATTGTGAGAACAGTGCAGGAAGGACCCACCGCCATGATTCAGTCATCTCCCACTGGGTCCCTTCCATAACATGTGGGAACTATGGGAGCTAGAAGATGAGATTTGGGTAGGGACCTAGAGACAAACCATATCAGGGAGGTTTTTTTTCTTTTCTTTTTTTTTTTAAATTGAGGCAGAATCTTGCTCTGTCACCCAGGCTGGGGTGCAGCAGTGTGATCTTGGTTCACTGCAGCCTCCGTCTCCTGGACTCAAGTGATCCTCCCTCTTCAGCCTCCCAACTAGCTGGGACTACAGGCGTGCACCACCACACTGGCTAATTTTTTTTTTTTTTTTTTTTTCCCTATTTTTAGTAGAGCCAGGGTTTTGCCAGGTTGGCCAGGCTGGTCTCAAACTCCTGACCTCAAGTGATCCGCCTGCCTCAGCCTCCCAAAGTGCTGGGATTACAGGTGTAAGCCACTGTGCCTGGCCTTAGGGAAGTTTTTAAAAGACCTTAGTGTGAGCGAGTGAGTGTTATGGCCAGTAAGTGGTATGAGATCACCAGGGAATCGCTGTAGGCAGTTATGTCTGGGAAAGATTCTTTGGGGATTTGAATGGGTCTTGAAAAATTAGCAAGGTTTGAATAGGAGGGGAGAAGTGGGATACACTTTTTCCCCCAGAAGAGAATGATATGAACAAAATCATGAGCAGGAAAGCATAGGGAGTGTGGGTGTTGGGAACAGGGTGAGGCATGGGGAGGGAATAATGAGCCAACTATCTTGACTGGAATGTGAAGTCCTCGGAAAGGGAGGAATGGGAAGTAAGGTTGAAAGAGAAAAAATGGCTCCAGATTCTAAAAGGCCTCTAAGGGCAGGCCAAGACATAGACCTTTACTTTGTTTGTAGGATTGAGGCCTCTATAGCTTTTTGATCAGGGGGTGACATAAAAGTGCCATTTTATTGTTGGGAAAATTAATTTGCTCGCGTTTCTGTCCCTGATTTAGTGTAACTTTCATCATTGGGTATGTTTAGGAGTAAAACAACCTGTGTGGTATAGCTGACCTTTTTCCTTCCTGCTAAGTTATAGAGTGGGAGACAAACTGCTTATCCAGTTGAGCTTGGGGGGCATTTTCAGGGTTTGTGAAGTTCAGACAGGGTTTAAAAATGTCACTTCCTTCAGTCTATGTGCTTTTTTTTGAGCCATTAGATTTTGATTCTTTCTTTCCCTTTTTTCTCCCCTGCTAATTCTAAAAAACAATTGAAGGTAGCTTACAAAATTTCATTTAACTGAAAAGGATAAAATAAATGTTGTGAGTATATTAGCTATGTATTGCTATGTAATAAATTACCCCCAAACTTAGTAGTTTAAAACAACACACATTTACTATCTCACAGTGGCTGCGGGTCAAGAATGGAGGAGCTAGTTAGCTGGCTCATGATCTGTCATGAGGTTTCAGTCAGGATGTCACTGGAGCTGGGGTATTTGCATGCCAGGTGGCCCACTCACATGCCTGGTGAGTTAGTGCTAGTTGTTGGCTGGGAACCTCAGTTTCTTATTGCCTGGCTCTTTGAGTGTCCTTATAAATGGCAGCTAGCATTTCTCATAGCGAGTGATCTAAGAGCAAGGTGGAAGCCACAGTGCCTTTTATGACATAGCCTGGGTAGTCACACATCATCACTTCTCCAGTATCATATTGGTCACACAGACCAGACCACCTTGAAACAATGTGAGAGGGTAGTACACAAAACCAAAAATACTAGGAGGTGGGGACAATTGAGACCATCTTAGAAGCTGACTCTCCCAGGGTGGAAATTGAGGGAAATTGCTATACATGTGTGCTCTAAGTGCCTCATGATGTGGCAGTCTGAAATGTGAGTCATGCCGTTCATCCTACATAACCTGATTCTTATTCCCTGCTTCTTTTGTGCATCATGCAGTATTTTCAGGGTTTGAATAGTGTTTATGTCTGTGGTTCCCAAGACTTGGACTCAGGAGTCAGACTTCCTGGGTTCCCAGTCCATTTCTGCCACTTTCTCAGTTATGTCCTCTTGGGAAATACACTTACTCTCTCTGCACTTCAGTTTTCTCATCTTTAAAATGGGAGATAGAATACCTGCCTCACAGGTAAGCGTATTTGAGGATTCAATAAGATAATACATGTAAAACACTAAAAACAGTGCGTGGTGTGTAGTACTAGCACCCAATAAAGATTTGGTCTTAGGATCATCATCGTTATGCTTTACTCATAGGAAGCCATCAGTAGGTGCTTGGCTTTCATCAGTTTTGGTCTGACTCTACACATCTATTGAAGTTTGTAAAAATTAAACAGTGGGCCTTTGAAATGTTCTTTAATATCACTGTGGGAGAAAGCTTTCAGAAGACCTGGATAGGGAAGACAGTACTGCAACAGTTTAATGTAGTTATGCTTTCTTTTATACTTCCTGTAATATTAAAAAATATTTTCTGACCAGACACAGTAGCTCACACCTGTAATCCTAGTACTTTGGGTGGCTGAGGCGGGTGGATCGCTTGACCTCAGGACTTCAAGACCAGCCTGGGCAACATGGTGAAACCCCATCTCTACAAAAAAATACAAAAATTACCCAGGTGTGGTGACTTGTACCTGTAGTCCCAGCTACTTGGTGGGCTGAGGTGGGAGGATCCCTTGAGCCCAGGAGGCAGAGGTTGCAGTGAGCCAAGATCGTGCCACTGCATTCCAACTTGGGCAACAGAGTGAGACCCTGTCTAAAGAAAGAAAAATAAAACTAGCCGGGCGAGGTGGCGGGCGCCTGTAGTCCCAGCTATTCGGGAGGCTGAGGCAGGAGAATGGCATAAACCCGGGAGGCGGAGTTTGCAGTGAGCTGAGATCTGGCCACTGCACTCTAGCCTGGGTGACAGAGCGAGACTCCTTCTCAAAAAAAAAAAAAAGAAAAAGAAAAAATAATGTATGTGTGTATATATATGTGTGTGTGTGTGTGTGTGTGTATGTAAAAGTCCATCTTCACACTGCAGATAAAGACTTGAAAGACGTTTCCGAGAATGGGAAGAAAAAGATTTAATTGGACTTAGAGTTCCACATGGCTGGGGAGCCTCAGAATCATGGTGGGAGCAAAAGGCACTTCTTACGTGATGGTGGCAAGAGAAAAATGAAGAAGAAGCAAAAGTGGAAACCCCTGATAAACATATCAGATCTTGTGAGACTTACTATCATGAGACTAGCCCAGGAAAGACTGGCCCCCATAATTCAGTTACCTCCCGCTGGATACCTCCCACAACATTAGGAATTCTGGGAGATACAATTGAAGTTGAGATTTGGGTGGGGACACAGCCAAACCATATCAATATATTGAATAGTGTATACACACACACACACACACACACACACACACACACACACACACACACATGCTAACCAGTGTTGGATAGTATATTCCATCCAATACTGGTTCTTTGTCCGTTATTGGAATTTTATTTTAGCTTGTTGCCATGTTATACCCACATAGTGAGAATCAAATATATTAATCTTAATTTGTTTGAAACATTTCATTACTTTGAATAATTCATATATTTCTCAATACTTTACCTTTGGTGCTTTGACCTATAAAAGATCCTATGTGATTTTTCTAGTAAGTCTATATTATTGAAGGAGATTCAGAAACCATTTGTTAAAAGACAACTGGAGTGCTTAAACCTGTTCATAGCATCATAAAGTAGACCTTTAGACTTGTAAGCTTAGAGTGCATTATGTTATACAGCTCTAAAGATTGAAGCCCAGAGAGATTAAGTAAGTTACCCAGGGCCATGTATCTGTGTAGTTTGTAGTGGATGGGGTCAGTTGAATCACATTTCTGCAAAATGAGATCTTATATTTCTATACTGAGAAATTGAAATTTGAGCTATTATATAATATTAGATAATTGAGATATTTAATAAATGAAAATAATCTTTTTGCCTATAAATTTTCCAAATGCCTATAGGATTTTTTTTTCTGAAGCTATTCTTCATACTGAATTAGTCCCTTATAAATATTAAGGTTATCAGTGACAGTTATAAAAAGTTTTTAAGCTGGGCGTGTTGGCTCACACCTGTAATCCCAGCACTTTGGGAGGCTGAGGTGGGTGGATCACCTGAGGTCAGGAGTTCAAGACCAGCCTGGCCACCATGGTGAAACCCCATCTCTACTAAAAATACAAAAATTAGCTGGGCGTAGTGGTGTGCATCTGTAGTCCCAGCTACTTGGGACGCTGAGGCAGGAGAATTGCTTGAGAACCCAGGAGGTGGAGGTTGTGGTGAGCCAAGATCCCACCACTGCGCTCCAGCTTGGGGTACAGAGTGAGACTCTGTCTCATAAAAAAAAAAAAAAAGGTTTCTATATCCTCATTTTGATAATTACATCCTTGGAATTTGTTAACCCCAAATACTGTATACATTTAAAATAAGCTGTCCTCAGTAGGCTTGTTTTTTAAAAATTGGGTATATAACACAAACATTTTTGTCATACAGTCTTGATTTTCAAGTCTTTTTTGTTTGTTTGTTTTTATACTGGGACCCCTATGGAGAAGCAGGTGTTCAGGGAAGCTGACCTGTTCGTCCTAGGTTCTAATGCAATATTCCCTCCCTATTTCTTCTGATGCCTGGTTATTAATTGTGTCACCCCTCTTCTAGTTCCTCAATTTAGAATGGGATAGGGACTTGGGGGTATCATCTGGGACTATTAGAGGGGAGCATCTGTGTTTGGCTTTTAAGCCAGATTTCCAAAAAAATGTTTCCAAAACTTGAGTACAGGAGTTTGAGGCTGCAGTGAGCCATTATCAGGTTTATAATTTAGGTTTATAGTTTGGTGGGTCCATTTAGAAATGTGTTGATGTTTGTTACTTTCCAGTGATTTAATTCACAATACTTTCCCTCCTATTTAGTTCTCACAGTACCTTCATGAAAATGCGTCCTATGTCCGCCCTCTTGAGGAAGGAATGCTTCATTTATTTGAAAGTATCACTGAGGATACTGTGACTGTCTTGGTAATTTTCTTCCTTGTTTTACTTCTGGGAACTGGGAGCTCCTTTTTGTCCAGTAGCACTTTTAACCTTGAAATTATTTTCTTTTCCAGGAGACAACTGTGAAATTGAAAACTTTTCAGAACACTTAACCTCCTACCTATGTTTTCTTAGGAAGATTCTTCCCTATCAGTTAAAAGGTAGTTACCCCAGAGGCCAGGGAACTTGGGAAATTGTGGGTGTAACCTGATCTGGGCTGGCGTTAATAAAATAGTAAAATGTGCCTCTTGTCATCTGCCTGACTTTTCTGCTCCACAGTTAATTTGCACTTCCATGAAAAAGGAAAGCATGGTTGAGCAGCATAAACTTAAATTTAAGAAAGTTGAATTTTAGTCTGTCAGTTGTGGATTTTCAGTTGTTCTCTGCTGTGGTTATCATTATTATCCTTTTGCAGTTAACATCTAGATGGGCGTTAATAATAGTTTCCTTCTACTTTAGGATCTATAAACTTTAGGTTTCTTTGAAATGGTGTATTTTCTTATTTTGTTATTAGTGACTTGTTATAAACTAAAATCTTGTCTACTCTAGCCCTTATAGGATATGTCATTTAGTAACCTTTGATATTTTACCTTAAGTATTTCTAGAAAGGCAGAAAAAATAATGCATATTATTGGAAATTTGATAATATTGCTTGTAAGTTTTGATACTTTTGGTTTAAAACTACCAAGACACCTATTTCATTTAAATCTTTCCATTCTAAGATTTAGCCCTTTTTTTAAAAACAAACAAACAAAAAAGATCAGGTACCAGTAGCTCATGCCTGTAATCCCAGCACTTTGGGAAGCTGAGGTGGGTGGATCACCTGAGGTCAGGAGTTCGAGACCAGCCTGGCCAACTTGTGGAAACCCATCTCTTCTACAAATACA
>NW_016804504.1:747449-778658 GCF_001698545.2 Rhinopithecus bieti
TTTTTTTTTTTTGCTTGATTACCTCCACATTTTAAAATGAATAGCTAAGATACTACATTTTTAAAAAACCTTATAATTAAGTTTTCCCAAGTAACTATTTAAAATCAAAAATGGTAAAATGCATTTTATGAATGTTAAGCATTTATTTTTAAGTTTGAGCCTCTAGATTGTAAATCTGTTTGGCTTTTGAAAAACTGTATATACTGGAAAAGATTTTCTAGATACTCTTGCTAGTATAAGTGTTAATAATACCAGTTCCTGTTTAATTCGTTTTCTTTAGGAATTTAGTCTGTGAAAATTTTTTCCTGTAAATATTTTAATGATTTTTAACATTTAGAATATTTAAAAATGTGGACGGGCACGGTGATTCACACCTGTAATCCCAGCACTTTGGGAAGCTGAGGCGGGCAGATCATCCGAGGTCAGGAGTTCGAGACCAACCTGGCCAACACAGTGAAACCCCATCTTAACTGAAAGTACAAAAATTAGCCAGACATGGTGGTGGGCTCCTGTAATCCCAGCAGCTCAGGAGGCTGAGGCATGAGAATGGCTTGAACCTGGGAGGCGGAGGTTAAGGGGAACCGGGGTTGTGCCCCTTTTCCCCGCCCTGGCAAAAGAGGGGACCCCTCTCAAAAGAAAATTAAAATATTCTAATGTTTTGTGCTGCTCTCAGGATGGAAAGATAATGGACATGTGCCTTTTTATCTGTTACTCCATTTAATTCTCTCTTATTCCATTGGTATTTGCAGCAAACAGTGTATGTATCATGATGTAAAAAAATGGAGCCATACAAATGAGATCAAATTCCTTTTTCTGCAGTTTCTCTCTTTAGATATAGTTATTTGAGAATTTAGTTGGCTGCTAATAGCTAATTGAAAATTGTTTGGGATGCTCACTTCTTGAAAATCTGCCTATTCCTAGTTTAGAAGAAGAATGTGAATCCTCTCTTTGCACATCTGCGTTAAGAGCCAGGAATCTAGAGCTGTCCCAGGACATGAAAAAAATGACAGCTGTGTTTGAGAAGCTGCAGACTTACATAGCTCTTCTTGCCTTGCCAAGTAAGTATGTTTGTTGCTTAGGGGTCAACTTCAAGGACTTAAGAGTACAAGAAGCTGGAAAAGGGAGATGGTTTAGCTAAGTAGAGTGAGAGGAGCATAGGATCTGGTGTCAGGAAAACTTGAATTCAAATACATTTTATGACCTTAGGCAAAACTCTTGAGCTCTCTGGACTTCTGGTTTTCCATTTATATGATGGAGTTAAATGTTGTGATTATTGAGTTAAATTAAGAATGTACGGCGGGGCCAGGTGACTCACACCTGTTATCCCAACACGTTGGGAGGCTAAGGTGGGAGGATTGCTTGAGGTCAGGAGTTCAAGACCAGCCTGGGCAACACAGGGAGACCCCCATCTCTACAAAAAATTTAAAAATTATCCAGGCGAGGTGTGGTAGCACTTCCCTGTAGTCCCAGCTACTCTGGAGGCTGAGGTGGGAGGATCACTTGAGCTAAGGAGGTCAAGGCTACAGTGAGCTATGATCACACCACTGCACTGCAGCTTAGGCAACAAAGTAACACTGTTTCTGAAATAAATAAGTAATAAAAAGAAAGTGTGTAAAATGTCAGACATTGAACATGCATTAAATATTAATTGCCTTCCCTTCCTTCCTCTTTTTTGTGTGGAAAGGAAAAAATGATAAGAATTTTTAGCAGCTTTCCAACAAGTAGCATAGGGGAGCTTTAGTAGTAAAAATGCCATTTGTTCCCGTTTGGCCTAACTTGAAAAAAAAGTATTTTCAGGGCTGGTCGCGGTGGCTCACGCCTGTAATCCCAGCACTTTGGGAGGCTGAGGTGGGCAGATCACCTGAGGTTAGAAGTTCGAGACCAGCCTGACCAACATGGAGAAACTTTGTCTCTACTAAAAATACAAAATTAGCCGGGCGTGGTGGTGCATGCCTATAATCCCAGCTACTCGGGAGGCTGAGGCAGGAGAATCGCTTGAACCCGGGAGGCAGAGGTTGCAGTGAGGTGAGGTTGTGCCATTGCACTCCAGCCTGGGCAGCAATAGCGAAACTCCGTCTCAAAAAAAAAAAAAAAAAAGAAAAGTATTTTCAGGTAACTGAATGGAGCTCAGTTTAAATGACATTTTAAGAATGCCATAATTTTCTGGTACTATGATTTTGGTTTAACAGCATTATTGTGATGTAATTTACATACCATACAATGTGTTAATTTAAAGTTTACAATTCAGTGGTTTTTAGTATATTCACAGGAATGTGCGTTGTCACTACAGTAAATTTTGGAACATTTTTATCAGCCAAAGAAGAAACGCTGTGTATTTTAGCTATCGCCCTCCTATTCCCCTGTTCCACCTCTCCCTAGCCCGAAAGCCCTAGTAATTTACATTCTGTCTATATATTTGCCAATTCTACCCATTTCATATAAATGGAATAATATAGTATGTAGTCTTTTCTGACTTCTTTCACTTAGCATCATGCTTTTTAAGATTCATAGAAGTTGTAGCTGTACTATACATAGTACTGATACATGTATCAGTACTCAATTCCTTTTTATTGCAGAATAATATTACATTTTATGGATGTATCACATTTTACTTACCCATTTGTCATGTAGTGGACATTTGGGTTGTTTCTACCTTTTGGCTATTACAAATAATGATGCTATTGACATTCATGTACAAGTTTCTTTGTGGACATCTCTTTTCATTTCTTTGGGGTGTATAACTAGGAATGGAATTCCTGGGTCATGTGACAACTCTGCTTAACTGTTTGAGGAGCTGCTGGAGTGTTTTCCAAAGTACTGTACCATTTTACATTCCTACCAGCAGTGTTTGAGGGTTCTAATTTCTCCACATCCTCTTCAGTGCTTGCTATTACTTGGTTTTTTGATTTTAGCTATTCTGGTGGGTATTAACTGGTATCTCGTTGTGGTTTTCACTTGCATTTCCCTGATTGCGAGTGATGTTGACTATGTTTTAATGTACTTATTGGCCATTTGTATATCTTCTTTGGAGAAATGTTTATTGAGATCTTTTCTCCATTTTTCAGTTAGGTTGGCTCTTTATTATTGAGTTGTAAGAGTTCTTTATGTATTATACATACAAGTCCCTTACTGGATATTTGATTTACAATATTTTCTTCCATTTTATAGGTTGTCTTTTAACTTTCTTGATAGTGTCCTTTGAGGAACAAAAGTGTTCAATTTTGATGAAGTCCAATTCTCCATTTTTGTTGTTGTTGTTGTTGCTGATGCTTTTGATGTCATATCTAAGAATCCACTGTCAAATCTGAGGTTATGAAGACTTACCCTATGTTTTCTTCTAAGAGTTTTATAGTTTTAACTCTTACACTTCAGTTTATGATTAATTTTGAGTTATTTATTTGTTTGTTTATTTATTTTTAGACAGAGTCTCACTGTGTCACCCAAGCTGGAGTGCAGTGACACACTCTCAGCTCACTGCAAACTCCGCCTCCCAGATTCAAGCGGTTCTCCTGCTTCAGCCTCCTGAGTAGCTGGGACTACGGGTACGCACCACTGCACCTGGCTAATTTTTGCATTTTTAGTAGAGATGGGGGTCTCACCATGTTGGCCAGGCTGGTCTCGAACTCCTAGCCTCAGGTGATCTGCCTGCCTCAGCCTCCCAAAGTGCTGGGATTACAGGCGTGAGCCACCACAGCAAGCCTCATTTTGAGTTAATTTTTGTATATGATGCCTGTGGCTATGCAGTTGTCCCAGCACCATTTGTTGAAAAACCTGTTCTTTCCTTATTGAATGGTCTGGGTACCCTTGTGGAGAATCAGTTGACTGTAGATCTATAGATTTATTTCTGGATTCTCAGGTCTATTTCATTGATCTGTCCTACACCAGTACCATAATATCTTGATTATTGTTGCTTTATACCAAATTTTGAGATCAGGAAGTGTGAGCCCTCCTACTTTGTTCTTTTTTTCCAAGATTGTTTTGGTTATTTGAGGTCCCTTGCAATCCCGTATGAATTTTAGAATCAGCTTGTGTCGATTTCTACAAAGAAGTCAGTTGGGATTCTGATAGGGATTTGCATTGAACTTGTAGATCATTTTGGAGAGGGTTGTGAGTTGAATTGTGTCCCCCAAAATAATATGTGAAGTTCTAACTATCAGTACCCGTATGTGTGATCTCCTGTGGAAATAGGATCTCTGCAGATGTCATCAAATTAAGATGAGGTCATACTGGATTAAAGAGAGTCCTAAATCCAATGAATGGGATCCTTATAAGGAGAGAGAGATTTGGAGACAGAGACACAAAGAATTTGGGATTTGGAGACAGAGACACGAGGGGGAAGGCCATATGAAGACAGATGCAGGGATTGGAATTATGCTACCACAGCCAAGTAACACCGAGGGCCAACAGAAGCTGGAAGAGGCAAGAAAGAATTCTCCCTTAGCGCCTTTGGGGAGAGTGTGACCCTTGCCAACACCTTG
Organism: Rhinopithecus bieti; assembly: GCF_001698545.2. Classification (NCBI taxonomy): domain Eukaryota; kingdom Metazoa; phylum Chordata; class Mammalia; order Primates; family Cercopithecidae; genus Rhinopithecus; species Rhinopithecus bieti. The sequence goes on from NW_016804504.1 coordinate 751,928, forward strand.
ATTTTGGACTTCTGGCCTCTAGAACTGTGAGAGAACAAATTTCTGTTGTTTTAAGCCAACTTGTTTGTGGTACTTCATTAGAGCAGCCCTAGGAAATTAATACAGGGAGTATTGTCATGTAAGCTTAGTCGTCTGATTCATGAACATGGTATGTTTTCCCATTTATGTAGCTCTTTAATTTCTTTAAACACATCTTCTAGTTTTTAGCATATAAGTTTTGTGCCATGATATTGCTTCTCAGAGGATTCAGCCTTGGGCATGCACACAGTCACCCTGGGATGACGATGGTGGCAGGGCTCTCCTTCACTGTCTCCTTCCTTGATCACACCCACGTTTAAGCTCCGCTGATTGCTGATTGATTGCTCTCATTTTCAATATGCTGTGGGGCATCAGTTGTCTATTCAGGGAATCAATTCAGTTTGGGCTCTTTTATAGGTATACTTATAGACCTAGCGTACGCCTAGCAGGGATAGTTTTTTGAGATCAGTGTTTGAGCTTCATTCTGACCCCAGGAGGGCTCTTGTTAGCTATTTCTGTTTCTGGTTCTCTCTGGTAAACCAGCCAGCCCACAGTTTAACTTATATCTCTAATAAATCTACCAATTTCTTCTTCATTGCTTTCACAACAGCTATAATTTTTTAGAGTACACCCTTAGGCTTGAACTTCTCCACACCCTATTACAAATTAAGTCAGTTCCTTAAGAAGAGATTCAGAGCTCTTGTTCTAAGGCTTGCTTATCTCCTGGGCTAAATCTCTGGGGGCTGGGGACAGTGGTCATACTTTTCTCTAAGTGGCACCCCCTTGTTAGAAACTGAGCACTTAGTGGAGGGGTAGGCAGCAGCCCCGGTCTCCTTGGTCTGCCTCTTTCATGGTGGAACTCCTGTTGATGAGCTGGGGCAAGGGTGATCAGGGCCCCACTTTTCTTGTCAGCACCATGCCCAAGGTAGAGCCTCCATCCTAGGAGTAGGGGCTGGGTGAAAGAAGGGAAACATTCCCCGCCTCTGTCCACACTTGCTCAGAATTTAGCTTCAGTAACAGGTAGCTGGGAGCAAGAGGAGAAATCTAGACCTCTCTAGGAGTTGGGAGAGAGGAAGTCCTGTATTCTTGGCTATACCTATTGGGAATGGAGTTTCTTTCTCCCTGAGCTGTGGGAGGGAGGTAGTGATTCTTGGTTTAAATACCATAGACTCTCACTGTTATTACTGAGTTGTTACAGATTTTCTTGAGTAAATCATGTGCTGTGTTGCCCTTAGAACCGTTTCTAGAGACTTTGATTGTCCTTTTTGCAAATTTTACCGGTTTTGCAGAGGGCAAGCAGGTCCACAGAGCTCCTCATGCTGACATGGCAGAAGCAGAACTCTGTGATATTTGGGTAAGAGTGTTTCAGCGATGTTCAACAAATAATGTGTAGGGAATGAAAAATGTCTTATGTAATAACAAGGTAAAAATTCATAAAGACTTTCGTTTTACAAAGAATCATGACAGACTTAATCCTGCCTAACAACTGAATTTTGTTTCTCAACCATTAAATATTTGTGGACGTAGGAGATGCAAATCATTTAGATGTGTTTATGTGTATCACCATTATGTCTGAATGTATCTGCCAAGATTTTAAGAGCCATTATTTCTAGCATATTACAAGCAGTCTTCATTCTCTGTCTTCTCAAAAGTAGAGGGGTACAGTGGGCAGTCCATTTTTCAGGAAAATGCTTAGATTTGTGATTTTGATTTCCTAGGTACAGAGCCAGATGGACTCCTTCGGACAAACTACAGTTCTGTGTTAACAAATGTTGGTGCTGCTCTGCATGGATTTCATGACATTATGAAAGGTAGGCTTTGAAAAAGAACGTAAGCTTAAAACCTTTGCCCAACTTCCTTCGATCTGCCTGAATAAGATTTAAACAAACACTGCCAGGGGTAATAGACCCCAGATAAAGGCTTAGTAGCATTTGGCTTATGTTGAGTGCACAGCTCACTGCCTTCTGCTTTTCCCTTCTGCTTTATTTCTGGAGGTAAACGAAGTGCTGAAGAGAAATCCTTGTGTACAGTACTTTAGCCAGAAATACATTACACTGACTTTAGGCAGGTGTGTGAATTGTACGAAACCAGACATGCTATTCAGAGGCCTTTTGCAAAATACATTGCACTTCTTAGAGCCCAAGCACAAAGGAATTGAGGAAACCAAGGCTTCAAGTCCCCAGAAGGAATACACTAACTTTCCACCATCCTGTGCATTTTAATGTTTTAAGTGCCTTTTAAAGTCCTGTCTTATTGGGCATAGCCATAAGAAATGAAAGTCTGGTTTTACATTTTGGTCAGTTTTCAATTGCTTCTGTGCTCCTAAAAATGTAGTCTGCTGAAAGGCCGAGGGGAACCTTTTAAAGCATTTCATGTGCTTCTTAGTGTGTGATTCTGAGTCCTGACTAATCTACAACTTTGCAATTGCTTGTAGGTTTTTTTCCCGTTCTTTTCCTTTTAGAGACTGTTGGGGTAGGGAAAGCAGGGGAAGGAGAAGAGGGACAGAAGCAATCATTAAGGACTATTGGAAATAGTCCAGATGCCTAGATGATTCATTGTGTTTAGTTAACAATTAGTGACCAATTACTAATTGCACAGAATTTAAAAGTTATTTTTAAAAACCTAAAGCTGTGTTTCATAACATGGAAAAGAGGGATATATTGGGGGACCTGATCTATGGCACTGGGATTCATTCTTAGTCTCAGCAGTATTACCAAGCACCAGTTTACCATTCACACTAGAGTATGGGCCTTTCTATGGCTTGTATTCAATTATAAGGAATTTTATAATTTTTTTGAGATTGAGTTTCACTTTATTGCCCAGGCTGGAGTGCAGTGGTGTGATCTCCGTTCACTGCAGCCTTTGCCTCCTGGGTTCAAGTGATTCTTCTGCCTCAGCCTCCTGCGTAGCTGAGATTATGGATGCACACCACCATGCCCGGCTAAGTTTTGTATTTTTGGTAGAGATGGGCCTGGCTGGTCTTGAACTCTTGACCTCAGGTGACCCACCTGCCTTGGCCTCCCAAAGTGCTGGGGCTACAGGCGTGAGCCACTGTGCCTGATCCCAATTATAAGGAACTTTGAATGTCACTGTACTTACAGAATTAGCCTTGATTTCAGAAATCACAAGTTGGATAGGCAATATGGGTGGTAGTTAATGATATTCAACTCCAGTCCTACAGAATTTAGTTTGGTCTATAGAAAAATCCAAGAGATGTTGCTTTTTTCCTGTGCGGCTTTTGGTTTGAGGAGCTAAGACTCAGTTGTAGTCCTCTCTTCCAGAATTTTACTTAGCCTAGAACCAGGCCATTGAAACCTCAAGTACCTCTGTAGCTACAAGTTTTTTAGTTTTGTTTTAAAATGTTTCCTCTGCTGGCTGAGTGCAATAGCTGACGCTTATAATCCCAGCATTTTGGGAGGCCGAGTGGGAAGATTGCTTGAGCCCAAGAATTTGAGACTAGCCTGGGCAACATAGGGAGACCCTGTCTCTACAAAATGAAACAATAAAGTGAAAAAAAAATAAATTTTCCTATGCTAATACAGGTTGAACATTCTTAATATGATAATCTGAAATCCAAAATGCCTCAAAATCTGAAACTTTTCAAGTGCCATCATGACACCACAAGTGGAAAATTCCACACTTGCCCTCATATGACATGATAAAGTTGTAGTCAAAACTTAGTTTCATGCACAAAATTATTAAAAATATCGTACAAAATTACCTTCAGACTATATGTATAAGGTATATATGAAACATAAATGAATTTCTTATTTAAACTTGGATCCCATCCCCAAGATACCTTCTTATGTATACGCAAATATTCCAAAATCTGAAGAAATCTGAAGTCCAAAACACTGCTGGTCCTAAGCTTTTTGGATAAGGGATTCTTAATTTATTGGATGATAGCTTGGTCTCAGTGTAAACAGAGGGATTTATAAAAATATGTATCCGACATGGAATTAAAACAGAAGTGACTTAATTATTTAACAAGTGGCATTTTGTTTTGTAAAAGAGGAGTATATGTAGTCACTTCCAAATGTTGAAGGAGCTGAGAAACCAAAGAATGAGGCAGACAAATCCACTTTGTTGGTATAGGGTGATTTATTGGGGTAGTTTATAGACAGAAGAATGGTGTTGGGGCAGTCATAAGACAGGAAGGTCTTTGTACTGCAACCTCCCAGGCACAGGGCTTATATCTTGAGGGAAAAGTACATGTGCTCTGGAAGGAATGTGTAAGTGGGTAATCACAGCCTATGATTTTTTGTAACAGTATCAAGGGTTGTTTTGGAGGAAACTTATAGTGAATACATGTTTTTATATAAAGAGTAATATATCAACTAGACATTTTGGAGGTATTCCCAGACTCGGGGTTAGCCAGAAGTTATATAGCAGATTAGCATTTAAAAGAAAGACAGTTTTTTTTTTGTTTTGTTTTGTTTTTTATGATTTCGACTTTATTCTAAAGTGACTATAGTATAGTCTGTAGTTGTAGTTATGAAAATATATAGACCAATGTTTCCCAAAGTTTAGTATATATACACATCATCAGATGACTTTTTTTTCCCCCTAACTTTTATCTTAAGTTCAGGGGTAAATGTGCAGGATGTGCAGGTTTGTTACATAGTTAAATGTGTGCCATAGTGATTAGCTGCACAGATCATCCTATCCCCTAGACAGTAAGCCCAACATCCATTTGTCATTCTTCCTGATGCTCTCCCTCCTCCCATCCCCCACCCTCCATCAGGCTCCTGTCTGTCTTGTTCCCTGGCATGTGTCCATGTCTTCTCATCATTCGGCTTCCTTTGACAAGTGAGAACATGCAGTATTTGATTTTCTGTTTCTGCATTAGTTTGCTGAGGATAATGGCCTCTAGCTCCATCCGTGTACCTGCAAAGGGCATAATCTCATTTCTTTTTATGGCTGCATAGTATTCTGTGGTGTATATGTATTACATTTGCTATAAAATAAAGATACTTTTTTTTTGAGATGGGTCTTGCTCTGTCACCCAGGCTGGAGTGCAGTGCTGTGATCTTGGCTCACTGCAATCTTTGCCTGCTAGGTTCAAGCGATTCTCCTGCTTCAGCCTCCTGAGTAGCTGGGACTACGGGTGTGCGTCACCATGCCGACTCATTTTTTTGTATTTTTAATAGAGACAGGATTTCGCCATGTTGGCCAGGCTGGTTTCAAACTCCTGACCTCAAGTGATCCGTCTGCCTCGGTCTCTCAAAGTTTTGGGATTATAGGCGTGAGCCACTGTACCTGGCCCAATGTCAAAATCCGAAAATTCACAGGAAACCATAAAAGGGGCCTGAATAGCCAAAGCAAACAGCTCAAACAATAAAGCTGCAGGCATCACATTAACTGACTTGTACTGCTTTATAAAGTCATTTAGCAAAGTAGTGCACGTAGTATTTTATCCTTCTCTACCCTCTTCCTTGTAATGTACAATGAGAAACAGAACAGAGTACACATTGTTCCAACCCAAAGTGCTGGGATTATGGGCTTGAGGTACCGCACTGGCCAAGAGTGTCTTTATTTTAAATGCTAATCAACCATGTAACTTCTGACTAACCCTGAGTCTGGGAATGCCTCCAAAATGTCAATTTAATATATTACTCTTTCTTATTTTTTATTTTTAAAATTTCTTTTTTTTTTTTTATAGAGGTGGGGTCCTTCTGTGTTTTCCAGGCTGGTCTCAAACTCTTGGACTCAAGTGATCCTTCTGCTTCAGTCTCCCAAAGTGCTGGGATTACAGGCATGAACTACTGTGCCCAGCCTAATATATTACTCTTTATATAGGAATACCTATTCACTGTAAGATTCCTTCAAAACAAACTTTGATGCTATTACAAATCATAGGCTGTGATTCCTGTAGCCACCCACACATTCCTTCCAGAACACGCATACTTTTTCCCCAAGATATAAGCCTTGCATTTGGGGGTTTGCCATGCAGCGATCTGTTTTGCAACCACCAAAGACCATGCTTCTGTCTGTAAGTTCCTCCTAGTAAATCTTCCTATACCAATAAACTGGATTTGCCTGCCTCCTTCTTTGATTTCTCGGCTCCTTCAGCATTTGGGGGTTGTGCTGCAAATACAGCCCTTTCAAGGAACATATTCTAAGTGATAATTGTTTGATCTTTAGTCTCAGAGGTCTAAAGTTGGTAGACTCATGGGAAACATAAAAGGAAAAATAAATCTATGGTCTAAGCCACATGATTCTTTTGTACATTTTGGAGTTAAAATTTAATGTCAAGAAACACGCTAAATAATTAAAAATAAACTTTTTTTTTTTTTTTTTTTTAAGACAGAGTCTTGCTCTGTTGCCTAGGCTGGACTATAGTGGCATGATCTTGGCTCACTGCAACCTCCTACTCCTGGGTTCAAGCAATTTTTGTGCCTCTGGCACCCGAGTAGCTGGGATTACAGGCACATGCCACTACACCCAGCAATTTTTGCATTTTTAGTAGAGATGGGGTTTTGCTATGTTGGCCAGGCTGGTCTTGAACTCCTGACCTCCAGTGATCTGCCCACCTCGGTCTCCCAAAGTGCTGGATTACAGGCGTGAGCCACTGCATCCTGCCAAGAGTAAACCTTTTGATTGCGAGAATGACTATAATCAAGCTACAATAGCATTATTCTTAGTATTGTCCTTTTTTCATGAGTACCTCAATTACCATCAACCAAGATTGCTTACCAGCCAAATTGTATTATTATAACATTGTATACTTCCAGTAAAATATTGAGTAAAACTGATGTGTAGAAAGAAATGTTTGTTAGGGATGAGCAAGTTCTGTATGCAAAAAGCATTCAGTACTTACAGACTGTTTGGTGGGATGTCAATTAGTTCAACCCCTATGGAAAGCAGTATGGAGATTTCTCTCATTTTTAGAGTTCTAAAAATAGAATTACCATTCGACCCAGCAATCCCACTACTGGGTATTAACAATCCCACTATTATGTTCACCATTTGGCTGATGGGCTCAATAGAAGTCCAAACCCCAGTATTACACAATATGCCCGCATAACAAACCTGCACATATACTCCCTGCCTCTAAAATAAAATATAGAAAACTTAACAAAAAACATTCAGCATCCTAATTGAATTTTTATATACTTGGACATCTTATGACTATATTGAGGATAATTTCTTTTCAAAAATATATTGAATGTAATAGTAATGTGCCAATTGGTTGGTTCCTTTTCTGTGACAGCTGTGCCATAGTAATATAATATGTTAACAATAGGAAAAACTGGCTAACAGGTGTAATGAAACTCTAAAACTATCCTAAGTCAAAGGCGTATTTATACAAGTGTATATAAATATAGGAATATATTAATTATTTTTAAATTCCCTAGTTTTAAAACGTTAGTGAAAATAATCTCATTCATGGACCATAGTAATCTTGAGTTAAAATATCATGATCATTTCAGGTTAAATCTCAAATACTATTTCTTTGCAAATAGTCTTATTTCCTCCATTAATTATCTATAGTCTAAAATCAACTAAATTTCTTGATTCTGAATGAATGATATTCTCTGTGTACAAAATGGCTATAAAAATTTTCATGTTTTGTGATTTACGTATGTAAATATATATAATTGTATATATTAGCTAATATATACAATTGTATATACAATTAATATATTATTAACTAATATATGCAATTATATATAATTAATATATATGTGTATATATGTATGCCTCTTCTATGCTTTCCTAACTACAGGCCTTTATTGTAATATCCTTGGACTGGAGATGGTTGCACAGGAAGCCAGGCACTGGAGTATCCAATCCGTATTTGGCTGTGCAGATATTTCTCATTGCTGGTTAGGGTGTGCACTAGAAAACTAGCTACGGTCCAGTAAGGATTGTGAGACATTGTGGTTGTGTTGGCTATTCCTTTCCAGCCTCTTGGGTTGTTTATATAAGTACAAGATCTTTTCTCCTTGATGCCTGTTATACTATTAAAACAGTGGTTTTTAACTGGTAAATACTGGTCAGGATCATTTACCCAATGTTAGAATTAATACTCCGATGAGGAAATCTTGGTAGCTGTAGTAAAGACAGCCAAGGTGGTGTTCAGAGATCCTTACTTCTCTCTGTTCTTTCCATGTAGATTTGTGACCTAATTGATATTCAGTGCAATCCTGACACTTGAGACCATTCTTTGTCAAATTTACTTTATAAATTTAGAAGAATAGATGTGAGAAATGAATGGGGTGGTTATCTGTATGTGACTTACATATAGACAATAATGAATTTTCATTTAATTGGTTTTATAGATATTTCCAAACATTATAGTCAAAAAGCTACAATAGAGCATGAACTTCCAACAGCAACACAGAAGCTGATAACAACTAATGACTGTATCCTGTCATCAGTAGTGGCGTTAACAAATGGAGCAGGAAAGGTAATTCTTTTCTGGCTTATATTGATGTTAAAACTCTTAAATATGTGCTTTTTTCCTGAATGACATAGGAAAATGGATCTGTAAAAGGATTTTGGAATATAAGGGTTTAAGGTAAAATAAAGCTGTCTCCCTTTCCTCTGCTTCCTACCCAGTATTTACTCTGACATATTATTTTAAGAAAGGGATCTCTCGCTATGTTGCCAGGCTTGACTCAAACTGCTGGACTCAGGGGAGTCTCCTGGGTGGCGGGGACTATAGGCACATGCACTGCATGCTGCTTCCCTACCTAATGTTTAAAGCAATATGACAATGACTGTTGAGCATTTGTCTTGAGTGTATAGATCACTCCCTGTTTATGTTTTAATGCAGTATTGGATGATTAGAAGATTCTAGGTAGTCTCAATATAGATCCTTGTACATATGAAGGGTCTGCCATATACAACACCGGGAACATACAAAAAAAGAAAACAAACCCACCACAATATACGTTCCATTAATATTTTGTTTTTTTCCTCCTAGTGTTTTGTTTTTTTTTTTTTTTTTGGTAACACTTGTGATAATACTACCTCTGTGGTTTTGTATCTTAACAAGTACTTTAAAGTGACTTCAACGTGTGTCTTTTCGTTGAACCTTTAGTAGTAGGTCATGATCGTCTGGATCATTAAATACTTAATTTTCACTGTAAACTGACTAAAGTGCAGTTTCTTTAAGAATCCTTTGATAAGCCAGGTGCAGTGGCTAACACCTATAATTCCAGCACTTTGAGAATCTGAGGCGGGAGTATTGCTTGAGCCCAGGAGTTCAAGACCAGCCTGGGCAACATGTCAAGACCTCATCCCTACAAAATTAAAAAATTAGCCAAGCATGGTGATGTGCGTCTGTGGTCCCCGCTACTTGATTGACCCAGGAGGTTGAGGCTGCAGTGAGTCGTGTTTGAGCCACCACAGTCTAGCCTAGGTGACAGAGCAAGACCCTATCTCCAAAAAAAGAGAATGTTTTGGTCATGGATATTCCTGTTTCAGCAGAAGTTATATTCTCAGAGTGTGCGTTCATGTGGCTGTCATCAACAACTTTAATGATTAAGATTTCTCTGAGAATGTCCTACATGTATAAAATCAAAAGGACTGTGTTCAGAACTATCTTAGCCCATTTATTTCAGCAGACTGAGCGTGATTTCCAAAGGAAATGCTTATCTCTGTGTCTGTCTTTATATACTATTCTGCTTCTGACAGGTTGACCATAATAGGAACAAATATTCTTCAAGTGATTTACAAGTCAGAAATGATCATAAATCATGTTAGACATTCCAGTGTCATCTTTTTCAAAGTTGAACTGGTCTTGTGACCACTTGCTATAGTGTGGGGTCGTGATTAAAACGTGTTATCTTTAGATTCTGTCAGCTTACAGATCTATGTGGACAGGATTCCTGAGCCAGAGGAACATCCCCATGGCCTTCTTTTTCACCTCCTTCATCCACGGCATGCCAGATGCTTTCGGAGGATAATCCTAACTTTGATTCAGTTGAGAAAAATTCTACAAAGAGAGAATGTTGGTATTTTATGAATCTTTGTATTTGCCAACTGTTTTTTTTTTTTTTTGAGACGGAGTCTCGCTCTGTTGCCCAGGCTGGAGTGCAGTGGCGCCATCTCAGCTCACTGCAAGCTCCACCTCCAGGGTTCACACCATTCTCACGCCTCAGCCTTCCGAGTAGCTGGGACTAAAGGCTCCCACCACCGCTCCTGGCTAATTTTGTTTTGTATTTTAGTAGAGGCGGGGTTTCACTGTGTTAGCCAGGATGGTCTCGATCTCCTGAGAACTCTGAAATAATTAAATACTTGTATATTTCATAGTTTATTTTAGCGTTACTTTGCCTGAAACCATAAAATGTCATCTCAAGGAAAGGTATCTGATCTTCACTCTGGAATTTTAATAAATGGTTTTCAACTAAAATGTTTGAACTAATGTTAGTTGGTGTCAGCTTAATACTAAATACTTAGCTGATATGATTTGATTAACCTAATTTTACAGTTCGTAATTTCTTTAAGAGCCCAGTAGAAGAGTGTAGTATATTCATATTAAAGAAAGTCTGGAAAATGTAGAAATATTAGAAAAAAGAAAATAAACCTCACAATATACTACCACGATCCAAATGCAAACACTGTGTGAATCCATGTCATTCACAAGGACTATATAGCTCAAGGTTTTTGGAATCCTTACTTTATTGAATACTACCTAACATAGAATTTCATTTGATATAGTAAAATATCAGTGAAAAATATAACCTTTCAGACCATTAGTAATTAATTTTGACCAATTTTGCCAAAGTAGAATACTCTGTTTTACAAATTACTTTTTAAAATTTACCAAACTACAGTATTCTTTAATTTATACAAGACTGTAACTTTTCTGGCTAAAGCATTTAGCCAGAATGGGAGGCTCAGGCAAGAGGATTACTTGAGTCCAGGAGGTTGAGGCTGCAGTGAGGCCTCCTGCCTCAGTCTCCCAAGTAGCTGGGACCACAGACGCACACCGCCATGCCTGGCTAATTTTTCAATTTTGAAGAGTTGAGGTCTTGCCATATTGCCTAGGCTGGTCTTGAACTCTGGGCTCAAACAATACCCCCACCTCAGCCTCAAAGTGTTGGGATTACAGGTGTGAGCCACTGCACCTGGTTTATCAAAGGATTCTTAAAGAAACTGCACTTTGGGCTGGGCGCAGTGGCTCACGCCTCTAACCCCAGCACTTTGGGAGGCCGAGGTGGGTGGATCACGAGGTCAGGAGATCGAGACCACGGTGAAACCCCATCTCTACTAAAAATACAAAAAAAATTAGCCGGATGCAGTGGCAGGCACCTGTAGTCCCAGCTACTCGGGAGGCTGAGGCCAGAGAATGGTGTGAACCCAGGAGGTGGAGCTTGCAGTGAGCCGAGATCGCGCCACTGCACTCCAGCCTGGGGCGACAGTTGAGACTCCATCTCAAAAAAAAAAAAAAAAAAAAAGAAAGAAAGAAACTGCACTTTGGGCTGGGCATGGTGGCTCACCTGAGGTCTGGAGTTTGAGACCAGCCTGGCCAACATGGTGAAACCCCGTCTCTACTAAACACACAAAATTAGACCAGGTGCAGTGGCTCACACCTGTAACCCTAGCACTTTGGGAGCCCGAGGCGGGCAGATCATGAGGTCAGGAGTTCGAGACCAGCCTGACCAACATGGTGAAAACCCGTCTCTACTACAAATACAAAAATTAACTGGGTGTGGTGGTACATGCCTGTAATCCCAGCTACTGGGGCAGCTGAGCCAGGAGAATGGCTTGAACCCAGGAGGTGGAGGTTGCAGTGAGCATAGATTATGCCACCGCCCTCCAGCCTGGATGACAGAGCAAGACTCTGTCTCAAACAAACAGACAAAAATACAAAAATACCTGGGTCTGGTGGCAGGCATCTGTAATCCCAGCTACTCAGGTGGCTGAGGCGGGAGAATCAGTCAAACAAACCCAGGAGACGGAGGTGGCAGTGAGCCGAGATCATGCCACTGCACTCCAGCCTGGGCAACAGAGCGAGATGCCGACTTAAAAAAAGAAAAAGAAAAAAAAAAAGGAAACCACACTTTGGTCAGTTTGTAGTGAAAATTAAGTATTTAATGATCCAGATGATCATGATCTACTATTAAAGGTTCAATGGAAAGACACATGTTGAAGTCGCTTTAAAGTACTTGTTAAGATACAAAACCACAGAAGTAGTATTATCACAAGTATTACCAAACACTAGAGATTCAAAATCATGGCTCAGAAAGTTATAGCAATAGATCTTTGTGGCTGCTTACATAGAGTTAACAAATGTTAAATCTGTAAATGACAGTCTACTGAATTTTCAGTCTTTCTTTTCTGTATTTGTAATTTATAAATTGAGATTTATAGAATTAAATTTAAATGGAGGTTACATATTCAAGATACTATGCTATATCTTCTGTTAGAATATGAAATATTCGAAGTTAAAATACAAATGGAATCTAGAAATCCAAACATGGATATTTTAAGAACAGTGGCAGAAATCAATGAGGTAAAGAGCTCATGAAAGTCACCTACAGAATAAATGAGTGTCAGTCTTGGTTTTCAGGAAGAATAGAAATTGTTAGAAAAGAACATGTCAGAAATTTGTTCTATTTATACTGGTGTCCTCTTTTTATTATAATCCATTGCCTAGGTATTCTCAAATAAATAAGTGTGGGCTTTGGGGCAGGTGTTGGAATTTCATTTCCATTTCCGTTCTCAACATCTTTAAACTTCGCTGCAAAAAGTATTAGATATATATTTTAGATATATTGTTGGAAAACAAAATCTATTTTCTTGTCACACGATGTTTAGATTGCATCCTTCTTCAGCAACAATTTGGACTACTTCATTGCTTCACTGAGCTATGGACCTAAGGCAGCAAGTGGATTCATTAGTCCTCTTTCAGCTGAATGCATGCTCCAGTATAAGAAAAAAGCTGCTGCCTATATGAAGTCTTTGAGAAAGGTTTGTTAGCTGCTGTTAATGTTTAAATCACAGGAAACATCAGGAATCATTCTATAGAATGGCAAGAGGTTTTCTGCAGTTTATATTGCTGACATTTTATATGATATTGGGGTGCAGGTTGTTGGTGGGTGTTGGGGGAGGACTGTGGGGAAGAGGAGGTGACAGGACCCAGACTTTACCTGATAAGCAGCATTGCCTATATTCATAGGCCATGTTGGACTCATGTCCCAAGTGCCTGATAGAGTGCCTGGAGTGAGGTAGCCAGGCAAACAGTAAATATTGAACTTCAGAAACTCTTAAACTTGTGGAAACAGAAAAAAGAGAAATAGGTGTGTGACTTTTTTTCTGAATAAGAATATGTAGTTGTTGCAAAAAAAAAAAAAAAAAAAAAGAGAAGATACTACAGTACATTAAGAAGAAAATTGTGGTCACCTGTAATCCTGCCACCCAACTGTAGCTACACTTGACTTTGTTAGAAAACAATATATTTATGTCCAAAAAATGTTAGTATATGTTGTGAGTGCATGTGCACACACATACTATAAAAAGCAGAATGTATTTCGGTACATGGACTGTTTTAGAATTTTTTTTCTCTTAATGCATTGAGGATATATTTATATATATCTCAAACATTGTATCTATAAAATACATGACTCAAGGGACATCATTAAAAAAGAATGAAAGAAATAGGAATAATAAAATATAAAATATAATATAAATTACTATTATATTTTTTTATTTTTTAGCTGCTCCTTGCGGAGCAGGGCTAACTTATAGACAGTGCACCCAGAGCTGCCAGCTGTCATCATTATTTATAGTGTTTCCTTCTGTAAATGTATAATTTAATTAATTCATTGCTGGTAGATATTTAAGTTGTTGCCTGTTTTTCACTGTTACAGTGTAGTGCTACAGTGGATATTCTTGCACATGCAATTTGTGCATTTTACTTTTTTCTCTTCATTTCTTTAAACATTTTAACTATGCAGTGCATAAACACATTCTTATATTAAATTCGATCATTACAGGTAAATTATAATCCCTAATTCCAGTTCCTCTCTAGAGGTAACCATAGTTATCAGTTTGATGTGTAACCTTTCAGGCTCTTTGAGCATTTATAAGCATGCAATCTATAAACAATACACAGAATTTTTCTTCCTTCCTTCCTTCACTTTTCTTTTGTTCTTTTCTCCTTTTTTCTTTTCTTGTCTTTTTTTCTTACCAAATGCATGTTTCATTGTGCAATTTGCTTTTTTTCTTTAAAATAGTGATTTAGAGACTGTCTCTAGCATTACATGTGGTACTCACTATATTCCTTTTAGATATGGCATAGAATTCTATAATATGGATGTTCCATAGTTTGTTTAGGTTTCCCTTAATTGGTAGGCATTTAGGTTAATTCCACTTTTTTGCCATTACAATAATACTGCAATGGATAGCCTTGTAAATGGTTCCTTGGGCACATGGGTGGAATATGAGAAGTAGAATGTTGTAGGCCATGTGGCTTGTACATTTTAAGTTTTAATAGTAGTTGCCAGTTGTCCTTCAAAATGGGTACTCTGAAGGATACTTCCCACAGTATAAAAGCTACCTATCTCCCTATGTGAATTGCTGGTTCAAAGTCTGTGAATGTTTCAAATTTTGGCATGTTTTTCCAGACTATACTCCAGGGAGGTTACCTATTTATAGTTTGCCAGTAGTAGAAATATGAATTTAACCCATGCATTTAATATTTGTCCATCTCAGAAGTTTCTTGCTGTTGTTTTGGTTTATATATCTTTGCTTGTTAATGAGATGGAACATCCTTTCATGGTTATCACTTGTGTTTATTGTATAAATTCTCTATTCAGGTCATTTACCTATTTTTAAATAAATGTTTCTAATTAGGATTGAAAGAGCTCTCTCTATATTAAGAATGTTAATTTTGTGTTTATGTGGGAAATATTTTCCCTAGTTTGTTGTAGTAGTTTTCAAAATAGAAGTTTTATTTTGTATCATCAAATAGGTCTTTTCTTCATGGTGATCATTCTTAGCCAGGGTTACTTTCCAAGGTAGAAATAGTCACCTCTATTTTCTTCCAGCATTTTGCAGTCTAAATTTTACATTTGGACAGGCAGCCTGTAGTAGCTGGAAAAAAATGCATAAATAAATAATTTTTAGATTTGGATCTTTAATTCAACTAGAATTTATTCTGATACAAGATGTCAAAGAAGGATCTACATTACTTTTTTCAATAATTAGCTGGTTGTTTTTGTGTCATTTATTTAGTCCATCTTTTCTTCAGTCAGAAATGCAATATTTGCCACATAATAAATTTTTATGTATGCTTTTGTTTGTTTCTGGATTTTCTATTCTGTTCTTCATCTGTCTATTTTGGTGCAAGTCCATATGGTTTTAGTTAGTGTAACTTATACTGATGCCCCGTGACTTATGATGGAATTACATCCTGATAAGCCCATTGTATGTTGAAAATATTGCAGCTGGGTGCAGTGGCTCATGCCTGTAATCCCAACACTTTGGGACGCCAAGGTGGGAGGCTCACTTGAGCCCAGGAGTTCGAGATCAGCCTGGGTGACATAGGGAGACCTCGTCTCTACAAAAAAAAAAAAAAAAAAAAAAAAAAAAAAAAGCCTGGCATGGTGGTGCATGCCTGTAGTCCCAGGTACATGCTTGGGAAGCTGAGCTGAGGCAGGAGGAGCCCTTGAATCTGGGAGGTCAAGGCTGCAGTGAGTCGTGATCACAGCACTGCACTCCAGCCCAGGGTGACAAAGTGAGACCTTGTCTGAAAAAAAAAAAAAATGTCAAAAATGCATTTAATGTACCTAATCTACCAACCTAGCCTGCCTTAAATGTGCTCAAAACATTTACATTAGCCTACACTTGGGCAAGTCATCTAACATAAAGCCTATTTAATTAAATTAATTTATTGTTTTATTTTTGAATCAGAGTCTTGCTCTGTCACCCAGGCCGGAGTGCAATGGTGCAATCTTGGCTCACCACAACCTCTGCCCCCTGGATTCAAGTGATTCTCCTGCCTTAGCCTCCCACAGGCTTCTGCCACCACGCCTGGCTAATGTTTTTTGTATTTTTAGTAGAGACAGGTTCACCATGTTAGTCAGGCTGGTCTCAAACTCCTGACTTTAGGTAATCCACCCGCCTCGGCCTCCCAAAGTGCTGGGATTACAGGCATGAGCCACCGTGCCTGGCCTTATTTATTTATTTTTGAGATGGCGTCTCACTCACTCTGTCACCCAGGCTGGAGTGCAGTGATGCAACCTCTGCTCACTGCAACCTCTGCCTCCGGGGTTCAAAGGATGCTCCTGCCTCAGCCTCCTGAGTAGCTTGGATTACAGGTGTGTGCCACCATGCCCGGCTAATTTTTGTAGTTTTAGTAGCATCAGGGTTTCACCATTTTGGCCCAGCTGGTCTGAAACTCCTGACCTCAAGCCATCCATCACCTCGGTGTCCCAAAGTGCTAAGATTACAGGAGTGAGCCACCAATCCCGGCCAATTTTATAATAGTGTTGAATATCTCATATAACTTACCAAATACTGTACTGAAAGTGAAAAACAGAATGGTTGTATGTATGAGTTATTCAAAAGTGTGATTTCTACTAAATGCATTGATTTTGCACCATTGTAAAATCATCAGTCGAACCAAGGTAAGTCAGTGACAATTTATAATTGTTATAAATTATTTATTATTTTTCCCTTTTTTTTTTCTTTTTGAGATGGAGTCTCCCTCTGTTGCCCAGGCTGGCATGCAATCGTGCAATCTCTGCTCACTGCAACCTCCGTCTCCCGGGTTCAAGTGATTCTCCTGCCTCAGCTTCCCTAGTAGCTGGGACTATAGGCGTGTGCCACCACACCTGGCTAATTTTTATATTTTTAGTAGAGACAGGGTTTCACCATATTGGCTAGGCTGGTCTTGAGTTCCTGACCTCGTGATCTACTCGCCTCGGCCTCCCAAAGTGCTGGGATTACAGGCGTGAGCCACCGTACCTGGCCTATTATTTTTCTTTTAAAAAATTATCTTTCTTTTCACATGTACTAAAGAAAATAGTCTACTTTGACATACATCTGAACTTATTGTCACACCTTGTTTAGCATTCTTTGTGTATGTTGGATGCAGGGGAGGGGTGATACAATATTTTTTCTTTAATTCTTATGATGCTTTTTTCATAGCCCCTCTTGGAGTCTGTGCCTTATGAGGAAGCACTGGCAAATCGCCGCATCCTTCTCAGCTCTACTGAAAGTCGAGAAGGCCTTGCACAGCAAGTATGGGACTGGGAAAATCATGGAAATTGTTAAAGAACAGAAATGTTAAATCCCCCAAAGAAAGTTTTTAAGATATGTAGAATGATTCAAAAGTCTGCATAAAAAAAATGTGAAATGAGTTGTTTAATACATACTACAAAGCAAATGGACATAATTTGTTGAAAAACATGTTGACACTCTAAGTCATCTTGATTCAATTGGTGTTATAATTGGAACTAAAGTACTATCAACACACTTTGGCCATGATGATTCTTTTTTTTAGGTAGTAGATTTAAATGTCTGAAATACTAAAGTACAAGAGGGGCAAGAGCTAGTGACTCTGAGTTATTTTCATTTCTTAAAGGAGCAGGAATGAAAAATTTGCAGTATTTAGTAGTCAGTTGAATTTGGGGAGTGGGTAGGAGTGGGAGGCACCATCTTTTCAGAAAAAAAGGAAAAAAAAAAATGTATATATTTGTCCATGGTTGCTGGCTCATAACTGCCATAGTCCTTGTTGCAGTAAATGGAATCTCTCTCTCTGATCTTCTCTTGCCCTCTTTTAACTTGCCTAAGGCAGGACTGTAATCTGACTATATGGCATTATACGGCATAAGACCCTCATTCTAGAGGAGGTCTTGCCCCATACCCTAGAGGAAGAAATGCTGCTGCACAGAGAAGAATCTGAACAGACAGGGCTTATTGGGTTTTGTGGGGTTTTTTTTGAGATGGAGTCTCGCTGTGTCTCCCAGGCTGGAGTGCAGTGTCGTGATCTCAGCTCGCTGCAACCTCCGCCATCTTGGGTTCAAGCAATTGTCCTGCCTCAGCCTCCAGAGTAGCTGGGATTACAGGTGCATACGACCATGCCTGGCTAATTTTTGTATTTTAAGTATAGACAGGGTTTCGCCACATTGGCCAGGCTGGTCTTGAACTCCTGACCTCAGGTGATCCCCCTGCCTTGGCCTCCCAAAGTGCTGGGATTACAGTCATGAGCCACTGTGCCCAGCGGGGCTTGTTGGATTTAGATCCAGTCACATTGCTTCGTGGTTGTCAATTATGCCTATCCAGTGCAGTCTCCATAAAAAGCCCAGGAGGGCAGGGTTTGGGAGCTTCTGAATAGCTGAACACATAGAGACTCTTGGAGGGTGGCATGCCCAGGGAGGGCATGGAAATTCTGCACATCTTCCTCTGCTTCACTCTAAATCTCTTAATCTGTATCCTCGGTAATAAGCCAGTAAACATGTTTCCCTGACTTTTGTGAGCCACTCCAGCAAATTAATCAAACTCAAAGAGGGAGTCATGGGAACCTCAGCTTAAAGCCGGTTAGTCACAAGTTCTCAAGGTCCAGATTTGCGACTGCTGTCTGCAGGGGAGGCATTTTTGGGAACTGAGCTCACAATCTTTGGGATCTAACACTATCTCCATGTAGATAGTGGTGGAATTAAATGGGAGGACACCCAGCTGATGTCCACAATAAAACTGACTACTTGTTTGTTGGTGGGAAATATCCCCACATATTATCTTCTGTATTGATTGTTAAAGTGTGAGAACAGAGAAAAAACGATTTGAGAGTTTTTCATAGCAAAGATTTACCTTAAAAATTACTAGGACCTTAGAAGCCTTCCTCATGCCCATTTCCAGTCACTACTGTCCTCTCCCCCAAAGGTAGGAGAGTAGTGACTGGATACTCTCCTGATACTGAACTTTTATTAAATGCAATTATGCTCTTTCTGATCTGGCTTTTTGCGTTCAGCACAGTGTATGGTATTAGGTTGGTGCAAAAGTAATTGCAGTTGTTGATACTACTTTTAAATAAATGGCAAAACTACAATTACTTTTGCACCAACCTGTAGTTCTAATTGTTCACTAACATGCCCATTTTTGTATTCTCTATTTTTTCTATTTTAGTTAAGTGGATGGTTGAAGTTGCTGTGCTTTGATAATTAGTGACATTGCGTACCTTTTAATTTGCTTATAGTCTTGTTCAGGTCTTTTGTTGGGTTTTTTTTTTTCTTTGCCTTTTTCTCTATTGAGTTGTCTATATTACTGGTTTGCAAGAATTCCTTGTGTGTTCTGGTTATTGGATCTCTGTTGGATAAATGCTTTACAGATTCTAATTTGATTCTGAGTTTTCTTTTCACTCTTGATGTTTTTCAATGAGTAGAGTTTTCTTTTTTTTTATGTTACTATAGTTTAATTTCTCGATTTATGGTTGTGCTTTTTGTATCATGTCTAATAAATCTCTCCCTATTCTAGGGTCAAGCTTTATTATTATATTTTTACCTCTGTGGGGTAGTTTTGGTTTATATTCTGTAAAATACTTTTTTGGCCACTAAGTTTTATCTATATTAGTCTCTAAGATACAACACTCTGTTACTTTTCAAGGTTCAACAGAGTTTGGAAAAGATTTCTAAACTGGAGCAGGAAAAAGAACATTGGATGTTGGAAGCACAATTAGCCAAAATCAAGCTAGAAAAAGAAAACCAGCGAATTGCAGATAAGCTGAAGAATACAAGTAGTGGCCAGCTGGTTGGGCTGGCCCAGGAAAATGCTGCTGTGTCAAATGCTGCTGACCAGGACGAAGCCACAGCTAAAGCTGTGTCCGAGCCCATTCAGAGCACCAGTCTAGTAAGTGTCTTCTTGGTTGCCCTCAGTTTTCTTTTTAAAATGCTGATTGGTAAGGATCTAATGTTCAACATTAACCATTGTCTTAGTTCATTCAGGCTGCTGTATCAAAATACCATAAACTGAGCATCTTGTAAACCACAGAAATTTATTTCTCACAGTTCTTCAGGCTGGGAAGTTCAAGATTAAGGTGCTGCGAGATTCACTGTCTGGTTAGGGTCTATTTCCTGGTTCATAGACAGCAACCTGTGTGAGATTGTAGGTACTGTCATAACTCCATTTTATAGTTGAGGGAACCAAGGATCAAAGAGAAATAACTCACATGAAGTCACACACTTGGTAAGTGATGTGATGTCTCATCCCATCCCTTGCCCTCTTAACCAAGATGGCCTTGTGTCTTATCCATGTCAGAAAACAGATTAGCCAACATAAACTCATTTTATGTTGAGTCCCAGCTACTCCGGAGGCTGAAGCAGGAGGATCTTTTGAGCCCAGGAGTCTAAGGCTGCAGTGAGCTATTATTGTGCCACTATACTCCAGCCTGGACAACAGAATGAGGCCTTGACTCTAAAACAAAAAACAAAATAAAATCAAATAAACTCATTTGCTTACTGCTTGCCTTACTGAGGTGCTGGAATTGGTAACACTGGCATATATATATTTTTTATAAATTAATAAAAATTTTTAAACGTGGATTGCTTCATGAATTTTCATGTCATCCTTGAGCAGGGGCCATGCAAATTTCCGTATCGTCCCAATTTTAGTACATGTGCTGCTGAAGCAAGCACAATGCTGGTATATTTGAGTTGTTAATGTCAATTGCTGAAAGTTTAGAATTATCTTTTTATTTGAACATTTTCAGTGGAAAACCCTATTCTTACATATGTAATTGAAAAAAATTTCTAGGGACATGAAAAATCTTTAGTACTGAACACTATTGGGCCATGAGTGATGATGACCTTAGTTGGGTTTGGTGACTTTAGAAGTTGCTATTTAAATCAACTAGTTAGTGTAGGGGTGGAGAGGACCTGATACCTTTCCTCTCCATCATAAGGGTCACAGCCAGCACTCCTATAACAAAAGACAGGTTAACTACCAACAACAGATTTCTGCCAAAAATAACCTGGAGTCTTGCCTTGCACACAGTGCACAACAGAAATAAAAAGAGATGGAGTTTTCTGCTTTCCTTGATGTTTCTACTTTTCAGCCTTTCTTTTTACCCCCATGTCCTTTAAGTGACCTTAAGGGAACTAAGTGTGTGACCGTGTATGTGTGTGTGTCTTTGTGTCTTTTCTGTCTTCTTCCTCTTGGGTGCTGGGAGCAAGTCTGTGCTCATTTCAGTGTTAATTGATTAACAGAGGAAGCTCATCTTACCGGGAGATTACTTTGGTTCAAACACTTTGAGGCAGAAGAAGTAACCTCAGATAGAAACTTATTTCTAACTCTGTAACATTTCAAGAGTCAAATGCTTGTAATTTTTAGCAAGATCTCTAGTATTATAATTTGAATATTCAGCCACCTATTATATATTATAAAAAAAGATAGCAATAACCTTGAAGTAAAAGCACAAAACAATACACATTTCTGTTTTTTGCTGGAATTGAAAAGCATTGCTTAAATTAATAGAATCTTTAAACATATATTTTAAGTATAAAAATGACATTATCCTGAATAATCAAGCCACCATTTTTTTTCCTGCTAAATTTCATATACAGTTGAGATTGTACTACATAAAATTTCAAATCTTTTAGCATAATGTTAAAACATAAACCTCCTGTTATGAGATAACTTACTGATTTCATAGTATTATATTCTCCTCTTTTTTTTTTTTTTTTTTTTTTTTTTTTTTTGAGACGCGAGTCTGCTCTGTCGCCCAGGCTGAGTGGGTGGCCGGATCTCAGGCTCACTGCAAGCTCCGCTCCCGGGTTTATGTCCATTCTCCCTGCTCAAGCTCCGAGTAGCTGGGTACTAAGGCGCCCGCCACTCGCCCAGTAAGTTTTTTTGTATTCTGTTTTTTTTTTTTTTTTTTTTGAGACGGAGTCTCGCTCTGTACCCCAGGCTGGAGTGCGTGGCGATCTCAGCTCCTGCAAGCTCCGCATCCGGGTTTACGCCAATTCTCCGTGCCTCGTCCCGAGTAGCTGGGACTACAGGCGCCCACCACCTCGCCGGTCTGTTTTTTTTGTATATTTTTAGTAGAGACTGGGGTTTCCCATATTTAGCAGGATGGTCTCGTCTTCCTGACCTCGGTGATCCGCCCGTCTCGGCCTCACCAAGTGCTGGGATTCAACTAGGCTTGAGCCACCGCGCCCGGCCAGTATTCCATATCTCTTATACCTTAGTTTACCTATGATTAGACATTGCTGACAGCTTTTAAATAATGTCTCATTTTTATGTATAAGATTATTTCTGCATGTTAAATGATTACCTCAGGATGTATTCTCAGGGTTGGAATTACTACATCAGAAGGCATGAGTATTTTCAAATTCCTTGATCTTTATTACCAAATTATTTTTTAAAAGGACTGTATCAGTTTATACTCTTGTTAGTGTCATATGAGAGAATGTTGAAGTAATCTGTGTTAAAAGTTTTCCTTGCATTGCTGGGCATGGTGGCTCATGCCTGTAATCCCAGCACTTTAGGAGGCCGAGGCAGGTGGATCACGAGGTCAGGAGTTTGAAAACAGCCTGGCCAACATGGTGAAACCCCATCTCTACTAAAGATTAAAAAGAAAAAAAAATTAGCTGGACATGGTGGTGGGCACCTGTAATTCCAGCTACTCAGGAGGCTGAGGTAAGAGAATTGCTTGAACCCAGAAGGCGGAGGTTGCAGTGAGCTGAGACTATACTGTTGCACTCCAGCCTGGGAGACAGGGCGAGACTCTGTCTCAAAAAAAAAAAAAAAAAAAAAAAAAAAAAAAGTGTTCCTTGCATTTAAACAATACCATTCCTTTGAAGGACTTGGTGCTGCACCACATTTTCAGATCATAACCTGGGAGTAAGGGGGTGAGGATGAGCAGGTGAAATAGATGTTTTCTTGCAGTTTATTTTTATAAAATACAGTCATATTTGAATATGTAAAATTAAATGATTGGAGTATTATTCCAAGCAATTTTTAACTAAAAGAGAGTAATTGCTACTTCTGCTTCATTGAGTAGAAAAATTATGACTCTTCTATTTTGAAAGGTCTTATCAAAGACTCTTTTACAGCCAGGTGGGCATAACATTCATTAGTATACATTCAGTTTATATACTCACAGTGTTGAGAACAATACTCCAGAGAATACTATTTAGAATACATTAGAACTGTTTGTTGACTGGGCATGGTGGCTCTTGCCTGTAATCCCAGCACTTTGGGAGGCTGAGGTGGGCGGATCAGGAGGTCAGGAGTTCAAGACCAGCCTGGCCAACATGGTGAAACCCACCTCTGCTAAAGTTGCAAAAAATTAGCTGGGCGTGGTGGCGTGCACCTGTAATCCAAGCTACTCGGGAGGCTGAGGCAGGAGAATTGCTTGAACCCGGGAGGTGGAGGTTGCAGTGAGCCTAGATCGCACCATTGCACTCCAGCCTGGGCAACAGGGCGAGATTCTGTCTCAGAAAAAACGAGAAAACAAAAAAAAATCTGTTCATTGAGTATAATCTCTTATTTACAGAATCCATTGACACTGAGTTTCCAGTAGTTTCCTTGTAATTGTACCCAAGCACATGCCCCTCCACCTTGAACAATAACCAGAATTAAGTAATCATGACCATCTGTTTTTGAAATCTTAAACTATAGAAACAAACTTTTAAAAAATCTAGCAGCACCCAAGCACGGTGACTCATGCCTATAATCTCAGCTACTCAGGAGGCTGGAGATGGAGGATCTCTTGAGCCCAGGAATTCGATGCTGCTGTAAGCTATGATTGCACCAATGTAATGCAGCCTGGGTGACAGAGGGAGACCTGTGTCTAAAAAAAAATTAGAAAAAAATCTAGCAGCATTTTAATGTGTTTAAAATTACATTTTTGTTTTCATTAATTTAAATCTAAAATTTATGCTTACTCATGTCATAATAACATTATATCAAAAGTGTGTTTCTTCATTCTCCTTTTGAGCTTTCAACCAGAGTGTCTATTATTTGCATTTTCTGTTTGGAATGTTTCATTATTATAGTCACCGTAAAACTTTACCCCTTCTTGGCTACTGGTTTGGAAATAGGTGTAGAAATGGCAAGCTGTGGTTAAAAGCTGATCTTCTCCTCTCTCCTGGATGATTTGTTGGGTTTCAGTGAGAATGGCTAATCAGCATTTTGATAGAAGATTTAGTGATGATCATTATTGGTTACTGCCTCATGGCAGAAATAGTAAATGCAGTTACCTATCTTCATGTCCTTGTAGTAAGACAGTCCGAGGATGATCTTCTAGTACTGTACCCTCAATGCTCTGTAAAACGGTATGAACGGAGAGGAGAAAATATTACAAGTGTTTGACCTATTGTGCTTGAAATGTACACATTCTGTTCTAAAAGATTTTTCCCCTTATGTTCTAGATTGGCACTTTAACAAGGACATCGGACAGTGAGGTAACGTGTGCTTGTCATCATGTTGTTTGTTAATATATATCTGGCAGCATGTTTGTCGACAAAGTCCTGTAAAAGCTGTCTTTGTCCAATTGTTGTTGTTGTTTTCTGATACTTCTAGCAAATGTGGAGCCAGTGTTTTCCACCTTAATTGATGGATCCATGTACCTTTTCTTTGGTTCTGTTTTGACGGTCACCAACAAATTATAGCCTGTTTTTATAATTGCCTTGTTGACTGACTTGCCATGGAGATTTGACAAGGTGTGGCTCCTGCTTGGGTCTTCATTCGCTGGCATACTACATGAGGCTGAGAACCGTGTCAGTCCTCGCAGTGGGCAGCCAGGAAAGCAGGGCTTAGCAAGGGCTATCCAGGGCCTTGACTAAGTACAATCTCCTTGGTAGCTGTTTCCTGCCCTCAAAGCAAGTGAACCCAGGTCAGATTTGGCCTGTTGGATAGGTTTGCACTTTTGAATTTTGAAATAATCTAAGATGTAACCCTGTCTGTCTGTCTGTCTGTCTATCTATCTATATCTATCTGTCTATCTATCTGGAGTCTCATTCTGTCACCCATGCTGAAGTGCAGTGGCATGATATCAGTTCATTGCAACCTCTGCCTCCGGGTTCAAGTGATTCTCCTGCCTGAGCCTCCCAGGTAGCTGGGACTTCAGGCGCATGTCACCACACCCAGCTAATTTTTGTACTTTTAGTAGAGACAGGATTTCGCTCTATCGGCCAGGCTGGTCTCAAACTCCTGAGTTTAGGTGATCCACCTGCCTCGGCCTCCAAAAGTGCTGGGATTATAGGTGTGAGCCGCTGTGCCCAGCTGCTTTAAGATGTAACTTTATAAATAACTGTTAAATAAATACCAAAGTCATCCAACTTACCACTCAGTATGGCAAACTGGTTAATATAGTTCAATTAAGCTTGTAGATTCTTTGATTTCTATATTTACTCTTGTAATATAGATAATCATGAACTTCTGTGTGTATTTTTAAACTAAACTCAACAGGGTGTCATTGTTTGAGTAACTAGTAGAAATATCAGTCTGGGACAAAGGCCACAAACTCTTCAATATAGAAATAGTTTAATTTATTAGTATGTTTAAAAGTATTAGTGTTGTCTTAAGATAATTTTGGAGAATACAAGAATGTTTGGATTTTAGTGGTTCCAATAAATATGCCCCTTTCCCCTGCCCTCTTCCAGTTGGAGGAGGGCATAGGAGTCAGACAGATGGACATTATGAAAGTCAGGTTTGTGTTTTGCTGGGCGCAGTGGCTCACGCCTGTAATCCCAGCACTTTGGGAGGCTGAGGCAGGTGGATCACGAGGTCAAGAGATCAAGACCATCCTGGCCAACATAGTGAAACCCTGTCTCTACTAAAAATACAAAAATTAGCTGGGCATGGTGGTGCGTGCCCATAATCCCAGCTACTTGGGAGACTGAGGCAGGAGAATCGCTTGAACCTGGGAGGTGGAGGTTGCAGTGAGCCAAGATCATGCCACTGCACTCCAGCCTGGTGACAGAGTGAGACTCCATCTCAAAAAAAAAAAAAGAAAGTCAGGTTTGTGGCTAATAAAAGCTGGATGGAGGGACATGTTTCCAGTGGGCTTCCCAATACTTTAGTTCTGTTCTCTTGAAGCCATAACTTCATTCTGAAATAGAAAGGATGCTAAATAAAATAAATTTGGAATATACACTTCCCTGCTATGTCTGAAGTTTCTTTGAGGGGTAGGAAAACAGTGATTCCTCCTCAAACTTCAAGTGAAAATGTACAAAATGTTGTCTTTTGAAATGCTTCATCTCACTGGCACTTGTTTATTTATGTGTGTTTGTGTTCTATTTAGGTTCCAGATGTGGAATCTCGTGAAGACTTAATTAAAAATCACTACATGGCAAGGATAGTGGAACTTACGTCTCAGTTGCAGCTGGCTGACAGTAAGTCAGTGCATTTTTATGCTGAGGTGAGTGTAGATTTAGATTGGTGGTTTTTTCCCTAACCCCTGCAGGAATTAGGTCACTGTCCTGTTTTCCTACTACTCACTGTAAGAGAGAAGTCAGTTTCCCAAGTAGTTGGAACTACAGGCATGTACCAGCACACCCGGCTAATTTTTTGTTTTTTTAGTAGAGACAGGGTTTCACCATGTTAGCCAGGGATTCGATCTCCTGACCTCGTGATCCGCTGGCCTTGGCCTCCCAAAGTGCTGTGATTACAGGCGTGAGCGGAGTTAATATTGACTAGTCTGTATACCAACTAAAAATATTTATTTCAATAAATATAAGACTGATTTGAGCCAGGCGCAGTGGCTCACACCTGTAATCCCAGCACTTTGGGAGGCCGAGGCAGGCGGATCATG
>NW_016804504.1:779115-788753 GCF_001698545.2 Rhinopithecus bieti
AAAAAAAAAAAAAAAAAAAAAAAAAAGGTTATTCCACTATGCAATATTATCTATAAAATTGTACACAATTCATAGAATTGAAGGGGGGGAAATGAAGATAGAAAGAGATACCAAGGAGTAGGAAACAAATGGTAAGATAGAATGGATGCTGCTCAACGTGAAAGAATGCCTTCAAGGTCTCTGACTTGAAACTTTATATTGAAAGGTCAGTTATGGATGGCAGATAGATAATTATAATGCTTAAAGTTGTTAAATAAATTGAAAAAGAAAGGAGAAACCCTTTATTGAGACCTGACTTTTTGATTTTCTTTTTTACTAGTAAAGCTTTTATTGCTCCTATAATGTGGTCTCTAATGAAGGACTTTTAAAACACAAGAAAAGGAGGCCAGTTGCTAAAAGTGAAGAGGGGCTTTGCATCTTTTTCCTGCTAAAATAAATCATGTGCTTAGCTCAGTGTTGTTCACAAGCAGCCATCGCATACACGTTTGATAAGCTGAGCAGTAGTGACAGCTTGTTGGAATGCAGGAAAGCGGGAGGACAGCAAACTGAATGACTAGCAGTAGAAATGCTAGCAGGCGTGGATCCTCATTGTTTGATTCTGAGTTAGTGTCTCAGACTCGATTGTCTTTTTCACAAGGACCTGTGCCTTGCATGTCTGTCTTCCTCTTTGTCAGGTTCATTGCTGAGCACAGAGGCGATGTTTGGTTAGTAGGAGGCGGTTGATTTGGTTGGCTGTACTGCCCTGAAATTTTGTGAGAAATGAAATGAGTGAGGAATTTTTTTTAGGTTGCTTTATTTCCAAGAGATTTGGTTATTTTAGTAAATATCTTCTGCGCAATTGTGATTCAAGAATTTTTAAATTGTCCTACTTTTTCCTTATTGGTAAACAGGAAGTGGTGACCTCCCCCCCAACATGACTTTACTGCTCTGAGAGCCTTATGATGACATAGCATTTGCGTGTGTCTCAACAGATCCTCCTTGTCAGTAACCTTATCAGAAAGTTTAGTGAGCCTTTTAATCTCATACCCTCTTTGAACAATATTGTGAAATAGGATTTTTCTTTTATCGTTTTGATCTGCACACTCTCTGGATAGAGTTGGTTTGGTAGAACCCCTAAAGAAAGCAGCCTGGAATTTTTGCAATCTTGTGCTCATTTTTTCCCTTGTAAGTAGTGCATAATCTGTTGGGTAGGATGGTAAAGCTTTTATTGCTCCTATAATGTGATCTCTAATGAAGGACTTTTAAAACACAAGAAAAGTACCTTAGGATCCATAGTGCATGGTCAGGAGCTCTTGATAATTTTTGTAATAATCACTTTTCTTTTTATCTAGTATAAATATAAATGAATCCTAGATAAATGTATAAAGTTCTTATGTAAAGAACAGGTGCTGTGGCTCACACCTGTAATCCCAGCACTTCGGGAGGCTGAGGTGGGCAGATCACTTGAGGTCAGGGGTTTGAGACCAGCCTGGACAACATAGTGAAACCCGTCTCTACTAAAAGTACAAAACTTAGCCAGGTGTGGTGGTGCATGCCTGTAATCCCACCTACTTGGGAAGCTGAGGCAGGAGGATCACATGAACCCAGGAGGTGGAGGTTGCAGTGAGCCAAGATCATGCCACTGCACCCCAGCCTGGGCAACAGAGCAAGACTCCGTCTCAAAAAAAGAGAAAAAAGAAAGTTCTTATGTATTATGTATAACCACTGGTCATCAGGCTAGAGCGAAGAAAAAAACATTGATCTTAAGGTGGTAGACTTTTTTCCCCTTACTGAAATGACAAAGGTGGGGGCCACTTCTTTCTTATGTGTACTCTAATGTGTGATACAATGCCTATAGGTATTCAACAGATTATCTGTGGAATGAATGAGTAACTTTGCCTTTGGGAAGTGTTTTTAACAACCTTTCCTGAAGCACATTTAGTTTTAGAAAATGCTCCCTCTAGTAATGGAATGTTTTCTGATTTTACAGTGCCGAGCACTCTCTAAAAGACTGGCCTTGGCGGAAAAGTCTAAGGAAGCATTGACAGAAGAAATGAAACTTGCCAGTCAGAACATCAGCAGACTTCAGGTGAGTTAAGTGTTACCTAAACGGTTTTAATGTTTTTTCATTGAAAGTTCTTTGGTAGCAAAGCAGCATTTCTTTTCCAAAGGCATTTGATCTCTAGATAATGCTTTTTAAAATAACCACTGTATTTCTAATTCATTAAAATAACATCTTATGTTAGACAAAAGTAGTTGTATTGTTTCTCTGACTTGATTCTAATTTTAAATCATTTTATAGTCAGCATTTGCTTAAATAATACTTATTTACCCAGAATCTTTCCTTCCTTGTACATACCCATCATGGTGAGCTGTAGGCTTGTTCTGTACATATTACTCTGTTCTTTTTCTTTCCTGTGTCATAAAATGGATCTAAACTGAAAGGTGGGGCTATAATATATTCCCTCTTACTCACTGCCTGGTTTTAAATCTTTGTTTTCAGAAAGCCTCTGTTAATAAAAACATGATGCCAAGCAAGGAAAAAACACAGCACTACAGCAACACCCACTTCCTCTTTGCTTCAGATTCGTTTATCAGATTAATTAGGCACACAAGATTAGATTTTAGGCAGGAGGAGAGAGCATGAGAGATGGGAAGAGAGATGAAGGATGCTTCTTTCAGGGACGGTGCTGCCAGGAGGGCTGTAGGCCATTGAGGCGTAGGATGGAGGCAGTGTGTTGTAGGCCTCACCTATGGCTCAGCAAAACCTAAGGGAATTTGGAAAGATAATGATGGCTTTTCTTATAATTTTATACCTGGCATAGAAAGAAACCCTTAAATTTTTGCAAAGAAATTATGAACATATTTTGAAGGCTGAGAAAACGTTTTCCCATTTCTTTTATTTTTATTCTCTTGTTAGGCCTGTGCCTTAACCTTCATGTTAATTGATCAGATAGACCATTTTGATACGTTGCTTTTCCAATTAAAAGAATTTTTTTAAAAAATTGATGTAAATAGTTGTACATGTTTGCGGGGAACGTGGTATTTTGATTATTATGATACCTTTGTACAATGTGTAATGATCAAATCAGGGTAATTTGGATGTCCAGCACCTCAAACATTTATCTTTGTGTTGGGAACATAACAATTCTTCTTTTGTAGCTATTTTGAAATACACAGTAAATTATTGGGAAACTATAATTTCCCTGTTCCACATTTTTCTTTTGTGAATTAAAAAAGCTTCAGAGTGGTATGACTAGTGGGATGTTGATTTTTCTCTTCTTCTTTGCTATTTAGGATGAACTGACAACTACCAAGAGGAGTTACGAGGATCAGTTAAGTATGATGAGTGACCACCTGTGCAGCATGAATGAGACATTATCTAAACAAAGAGAAGAGATTGACACACTAAAGATGTCCAGTAAGGTATGTGAGGTGAGGTGAGGTAGTCTCTCTGTAATATAATATTTAATATGAGGCATTTTATTGTCATGCATTTCAGGAGCAAGAGGACATAAGATTTAAAGTGTAAAGGCCAGGTGCAGTGGCTGAAGCCTGTAATCCCAGCACTTTGGGAGGCCGAGGTAGGAGGTTCCTTTGAGGCCAGGAGTTCGAGAGCGGAGTAGGCAATATAGTGATACTTCATCTCTATAAAAAAAAATGAAAAAATTAGCCAAGCATGAGGGTCTGCGCCTATAGTCCCAGCTACTTGGGAGGCTGAGGTGGGAAGATTGCTTGAACCTAGGAGTTTGAGGTTACAGCAAGCTATGATTGTGCCACGGCACTCCAGCCTGTACAACAGAGTGAGACTCTGTCTCTAAAAAAGAAAAAAAAAAGTATCTATAAATAATTTTCTTTAGTATCATCTGTCCTTTTTTCCAGAAGTATTAAGTGTCTTTGGCTGAGTTAAAAGCTAGAAAGTCTGGCCTCTAAGGCTTTAATACTGTATCAGCTGCTTTTGGCATTTTTGGCATTTCTTCTACTGTTGCATAAGAGTTAGGGAGACTCACAAAACGCTTGAAGAAAGGGATTGCTCTTTATTTATGTAAGACCTGAAATGGTACTGTTGAAGAGTAAACTTGAGAAAATTTATTCTCATAAATATTCATATAACCTTGGAATGTCTTACCCTTTTAACTAGATTTCCTTTG
Organism: Rhinopithecus bieti; assembly: GCF_001698545.2. Classification (NCBI taxonomy): domain Eukaryota; kingdom Metazoa; phylum Chordata; class Mammalia; order Primates; family Cercopithecidae; genus Rhinopithecus; species Rhinopithecus bieti. The sequence goes on from NW_016804504.1 coordinate 783,246, forward strand.
ATTTCCTTTCCCATAATCCCTCTGCTTGCCCAGACTGAGAGAGTAGATGTTGGGTAGTAAGTTTAGGCTGAAATGCAGATCCACATACCGTGTCCTTATTACTGTAACAATGTATATACCGTTTTGCCATGAAAGGTAAACTTTGGGGGGCCAGGGGCTCACTCAGTTGGCATAATCTCATGTGCTTAGCCCATTTTCATAACAATATTATACCACCACCAGCTGGGATTTACCATCTCCAGCCTGCACTCTTTGAGATCTGCTGCCACCCCTTTTTGATTCAGCAGGCGTTTATTGAGTTCCTGCTGTGTACACTGGGGAGAAATAGAGATGAAGAAACCATGGCTTTATTTTAGCATCTGCTATTGATGTAAGGACAGGATTTTGTTCATTTAGGGTCTTGGAAAATATATCATGTTAATGCATTGGAATCTGCATTATATGATTTTGTTTATCAGCGTAGTTTCTTGATATTCATTGATTGTGCTGCTTTGGAGGCTGTCTGATGCTTTTCTGGCTGTTTCTGTGATTATTGTTACCACCCAGTATGGTTCTCATTATGGTTCTCCAGTTACTTGTGGTTCAGGAAACTTGAGCTTGGGGGTAAGGGAGTTGGGGGGCTGGTCCTTTTAAGGAAGCCTCCCTTAACCTTTTGGTTTCTTGATACTCCATATTCCAGCAGAGCAGTATCTAATTCACAAGTTACATTCTTAGTAGTGGTAGAAAACACACATTGAAGAGGTAGTGTTTTGGGTTTTCTCGTGGTATGTATAATTTGTTTTAGTGTAGTAGTATGAGAAAGTCTGTTTTAGCACCTAAAATTTGAAAAGAAGTAGCAATAATTTTTGAAAACTCTTCAATATCTGGAACTTCAGAAGTATTTGGTTTTGAATTGAGAGGGGTACACGTTGAGTACAGCAAAGCTCATTGTCCTGAAGGTAAGTGGATTGCAGCTACTTCAGAAGTTAGGGAATTTTCAAGTTTCCTCTGACATTTTTTTTTTTTTCCTTTGATAGAGTCTCGCTTTGTCACCCAGGCTGGAGTGCAGTGGCGAGACCTTGGCTCATTGCAACCTCCACCTCCCAGGTTCAAGAGTTTTTCCCACCTCAGCCTCCCTAGTAGCTGGGACTACAGGCATGCACCACCACACCCAGCTAACTTTTTTTGTATTTTTTTAACAGAGTTTCACCATGTTGCTCAGGCTGGTCTCAAACTCCCAGGCCCAAGTGATCTACCGGCTGCAGCTTCCCAAAGTGCTGGGATTACAGGCGTGAACCACTGCACACAGCTTCTTAGAGCTTGTTGATAAAATACCAGCCATTAATAAAACTCTAAGAGACCCTTCTTCAGTTTGAACTCATATCATTAACCTGTCTTTGATCATTCTGTAATCCTATATTTTGCTTTTCCCCCATTTAGTAATTTACATTACTGTAGCATCATCTTTATGGCTGACATTGTCTCCACTGGATACTAAGTAAACACTCTCAACCATTTGTTTGCTATGATCTTGCTCTTAGTGTTTGTATTCTGCAAGCATTTCTTCCATGAAGAAAACGTATTTAAGCCTAAGAGTTAAATACAGGCATTTAATTAAAATGTATTCCCAAGAAGGGAGCCTCTCCAGAAAGAAGAAAAATTACACAAAACTAGAAAACTCAAATCTCCATATTTGAGGAAATGGAGTAAGTTGTCTTCCCTCTGATTTGTTCTCAGCCAGTATCCAAGCTGACTTTTGACAGATAATCAGTGCTGTTTGGGTGTTAGTTGGCACATATTCAGAGTTATTACCTATTAAGACCTTTAAAAGGTGTTTATTTAAACAATGATGAGACATGTTTAGGGTAACTTTTTTTATTCAGCTTCTTGAAATCTTAGACTCTCTTGTCTTTGGAACAAAATGAATGTTTGTAGTTTTTGTTTTGTTTTGTTTTGTTTTGTTTTGAGACGGAGTCTTGCTCTGTCGCCCAGGCTGGAGTGCAGTGGCAGGATCTCAGCTCACTGCAAGCTCCGCCTCCCGGGTTTAGCCATTCTCCTGCCTCAGCCTCCCGAGTAGCTGGGACTGCAGGCGCCCGCCACCTCGCCCGGCTAGTTTTTTGTATTTTAGTAGAGACGGGGTTTCACCGTGTTAGCCAGGATGGTCTCGATCTCCTGACCTCGTGATCCGCCTGTCTCGGCCTCCCAAAGTGCTGGGATTACAGGCTTGAGCCACCGCGCCCGGCCTATGTTTGTAGTTTTGATAAATCCAAGATAGTAGCTTTCTTTTCTTTCTTTATTTCCTGTCCTCAGCCCCGAGAGGGATAGGGTCTGTGGAAGCAGAGAGGAGAGAGTATAACAAACTGCTTTGTGATTATTGAATATAAATTAATGCAAGGTTATCAGCTATTCTCCTGTTTGGCAGTGTTCCAAAGTGAAATATGGCTTTCAGACAGCTTGGTTTATAAACTATGTGAGTTATTTTTTTATGTTTGTGTTCTTATTATTCATATTTTTCTTTGCACAGGGGAATTCTAAAAAGAACAAGAGTCGATAGTTTTCAAATAGCTGGTTGGCGACTGTTCTTTCCAGACCTGCTCCTGCTGCACAGAGCTGCGGGGCTGAGACCACGTCCATGCTGGCTGCCTTCAGGAAGCTGAAGTATTGTTGGACCTAGTAAACTAGTCAGTGTTGGAAATGGCCTTGAAATATTTAAAACATACTTGTAACCAGTGAGGCAAATACAGAAGTTGATGTCGGCAGTAATTGGAAAACAATACATATATCATGGATATTGTAGGTTTCCTTATGCTGTTTTTACTGTGCACTTTTTAAAATTAGGTTTTAATTTCAGTATGTAAGAACAACAAATATTTTGTATACTTTCAAACTCAATTATATGGTAATCCATTTGGTATCTATGGAATAGATATATGTTTCTGGAAAAAAATGCTTAAATTGTCCAACTGTCATTACTTCTTACTATAGTTGAAGGCATTCTCCAGATTCTTTTTAAAAAATTTGTTCATATTTCTCTCTCTCTCTCTTTCTTTCTGTCTCTCTGTCTCTCTCCTTTCTCTCTGAGGGGGAGGGAGCCCTGCAAACTTCAGATCCTGTGGGTTTAGTACATTATCTTCAGCTCTTTGATACCCTGTGTTAGAGTAATAGCTAAAGGAAGTTCATGTCAATAAATTCATACTTATATCACACTTTCAGTCTCTCTATGAAAATTTGATAAAGGAAACTGAACCCTATTAAAGTTGGCTTTTACAAAACATATCAAATGCCAGCCGACTTAGGTGTAATCCTCTGATCGATTCCTCAAATTGGAATAATTCTACAGTTAATCCTTTAGTAAGGCTGTTGATTTTTGCCTTGAAAGCTACTTAAAACCACACTTCAAGCAAAAAGCCTGAGCCCTTAAGGCTCCCCTTGGCTTATATCATAAACATTGTGTTGTATCAGTGTCAGGAGTGGCTCTGCCAGCACTCTCCACTCCTACTCCCGAGGCCCTAAATATATTACTCCTTTCTGAACTGCTTACACAGGCCCATTTCACCCATGTCCAGGTCTCCAGATTAGCTGAGGGGTTCCTGAAACCCCCTTCTCCTTACCTCTCCACCTGTGGCACCATCTTTCTTCAGGCTACTCTCTAGACAGTTGCGAGTCACCCTCTAAAATGTTTTATTCCGGAGTTTACCTGAGAGCCCATCACCGGCTTCCCTCTGTGCTCAGCACAAAAGCCAACTCCTTGGCCTCTGCCCGAAGTCCTCAGCTGCCCGCCATGCAGAGAGACTCTGGTTATTAGGCCCAGTCCTCACCACAGTGAAAGCATTCGGATCCTGAGTTGGGGGATCTCTGGGTTGGTTTAGTTCCATTTTTCCCAGCCCTTCATGTCCCTAGCCTACTTGCCCTTTCTCTTTTCTCTGCCCTGTGCATTGTTAGTTTCTGTCAACTCAGCCAGCTGTTTTCACTGCAGCTGTGTGTAGGCCCCCAAACACTGTGAGGGAAACATCAAAGAGCCATGCTGAGCCTGGCACAGTGGCTCACACATGTAATCCCAGCACTTTGGGAGGCTAAGGCAGGTGGATCACTTGAGGCCAGGAGTTCAAAACCAGCTTGGTCAACATGGTGAAACCCCATCTCTACTAAGACTACAAAAAATTAGCCAGGTATGGTGGCATGTGCCTGTAATCCCGGCTGCTTGGGAGACTGAGGCAGGAGAATCACTTGAACCCAGGAGATGGAGGTTGCAGTGAGCCGAGATAGCACTGGTGCACTCCAGCCTCAGCGACAGAGTGAGTGAGACTCTGTCTTAAAAAAAAAAAAAGAAGAGCCATCCTGATTAGCTCTGTCAAGAACTTAGGGTTTCGAGCCCCTGCCAGCCTTTCATTGTTCCAGGACAGTCCTTGGGGTATTTTTAGTCCCTTTTTATTCTAAATTTCAATAATGGCCACACCACTTCTCTCCTTAAGGACTGCCCCCTTCAGTCTTAGGATCTGTACCATCAAAATCACTTCTCAACTGCCCCACTGCTTTGTATATTTACCCATGCTTCCCATTCTCCCCTGCTTCAGAGGCGGAAGCGTCTCTGCTACCCTTAAAGCTAGGGTATTTCTGATGCTCTGAATGCCGTACTTTTTGTAGTGCTTGTTTTTTCACTTTTAGATCTTCAGTGTCTCATTCTACTGATTTTCTCTCCCTCAGCTTCCAAATAGACCGAACTTACCCCATACTTTTTTTTATTAATTGAATTTTTTTGAGACAGGGTCACACTCTGTCACCCAGACTGGAGTGCAGTGGTGTGATCACAGCTCACTGCAGCCCCAACCTCCTGGGCTCAAGCGATCTTCCTGCCTTAGCCTCCCAAGTACCTAAGACTATAGGCACGTGCCACCATTGATACAGTTTGCTGACAGATTTATCTAAGATTGCAACTCCTTTCCCCTGCACTTCTATTACTTTTCTCTGCTTTATTTTACTCCTTAGTACTTATAATCTAACATATGATATATTTTGCTTACGTATCTTATTTATAACCTGTTTCTCCCACTAGATGCAGCTTCAAGAAGTCAGGTGTTTTTGTCTTGCTGCGTTCCCTGTTCTTAGAACACTGTCTGGCATCAGTGAATATTTGTTGAATAAATGTTGATTGGACGGAATGTGGGGTGTGAGCGAAAGAGAGGAGTCAAAGATGAAGCCAAAGGCTTTGGCCTGAACAAACTTGACTGAGCATGAGGATTGAGGGAGGAGCAAGTAGCTTCCACCTGCTTGTAATGGAAGCCAGAGACCTGGAATCACTTTTGATTCCTCCTCACCTCACACATCTCATTGGTCATCTTATTGAATCTTCCTGTCTTTGCAGTGCCACTCACTTCTGATCTCTCCTTATTCAATACCTTAAATTGAGCCCTGGATACCAGTTGTCTTCCTGTACTCCAGTCCTTCCACCTCTTCTGCCAGGCCATCTTTCTTTTCCTTCCTTCCTTCCTTCCTTCCTTCCTTCCTTCCTTCCTTCCTTCCTTCCTTCCT
>NW_016804504.1:789173-801934 GCF_001698545.2 Rhinopithecus bieti
TCCCTCCCTCCTTCCCTCCTTCCCTCCTTCCCTCCTTCCCTCATTCCCTCCTTTCCTCCTTCCCTCCTTCCTTCCTTCCTTCCTTCCTTCCTTCCTTCCTTCCTTCCCTCCCTCCTTCCTTCCCTCCTTGAGTTTCACTCTTGTTGACCAGGCTGGAGTGCAGTGGCGCAATCTCAGCTCACTGCAACCTCCGCCTCCCAGGTTCAAGCGATTCTCCTGCCTCAGCCTCACAAGTAGCTGGAGTTACAGGCTCCTGCCACCATGCCTGGGTAATTTTTGTGTTTTTAGTAGAGATGGGGTTTCATCATGTTGACCAGACTGGTCTGGAACTCCTGACCTCAGGTGATCCACCTGCTTTGGCCTACCAAAGTGCTGGGATTACAGGCGTGAGCCACCGCATCTGACTAGGCCATCTTTCTCAAACATGTCTCTGCCATAGCCATTCTCCAGATGGAAAGCCTTCACAATGGCTCCTTGTTGTCTGCTAGGCAAAATCTAGTAGTCGTGTGTATGTGACACTTGCTTAGCTCACTTTCTCCTCATTCTCTTCCATATACACAGTGTACCCTCCCTCCTTCTACTTTTACTGCTTACAGTAAAAACTCTCAGACCTCTGGATCAGGAAAGTTTCATGTCTCCTGGGCAATGAGCCTGTTTTTCCCTTAGAGACAATGTGAATCTTGGGATTGTTTGCCTATTTGCTTTGGTGGCTGAGACTTGTATCTCCTACCATCTGTGACAGCTGTCAGAGTTCCCAGACCAGACACCTCCATTGTCTTGCATGGTGTGTGGCCCTATAGGTTCTGAGGCAGTGCTTGTGGACTGCTTGGCCATTTTGTAGGGGACAGTTCCCCTGGGAGCTTTCCTAGGGCTGAGGGATAGGGCAGGACTGTAGAGGGCACAGTTGGATCCCTGGCAAAATTGTGCTCTGCTGACTTAACTTAGATCTTTGCTCTCTTGGCAGTCACCTCCCAAAGCATATAGTAACCACTGTTTATTAATCACTTACCATAAGCTGGGCATAGGTATGACTTGACATGTATTACTTCATTTAGACTTTCCAGCAACCATATCTCATACATACTATTACTATCCCCAGTTTACAGATAGAAAGCCAAGGCTTAGAGGGACTAAGCAACTTTTCCACTGTCACACAGTACCTGTTGGAGCCAGGATTCAAACCCAGCCTAGCCTGACTCAGCTTGGATTATTCACTACTGTGCTATGAGCCTTTTAAATTGGGGTTTTCAACTCCTTCAGGTTCCGTATATTTGGAAGACAAAATACTAAATTTTGGCGGGGTGTAGTGGCTCATACCTGTAATCCCAGCACTTTCGGAGGCTGGGTCAGGAGGATCACTTGAACCCAGGAGTTTGAGACCAGCCTGGGTAACATAGTGAGACCTCATCTCTATGAAAGTTTTTTAAAATTAGCTGGGGTGTTGGTGCACAACTGTGGTCTCAGCTACATGGGGGGCTGAGGCAGGAGGATTTTTTGAACCCAGGAAGTCAAGGCTGCAGTGAACCATGTTCACACCAGTGCACTCCATCCTGAGTGACAGAGCAAGACCCTGTCTCAAAAAAAAAAAAAAAAAAAGGAAAAAAATACTACATTTCTTAGAAAATCCAGCAGTATTTCATTCAACATCCCCTTTCTACGTCTTCACTAAATGCCCCTGTGCCTCCTTTCAGTCAGCTTTTAGTGAACTTCTTGAGCTAATTTAAAGTCCCTGGCATATGGTTTGCCTTTGGCATAATTTTTTCCCCTGATCCCTCATTTTTATGTACATATTCCTTGTTACACCAGCCTTGCTGAACACCAGATTCTGAATTTTATATATTTATGCCATGATGCCATCCCTTCATTCTGGTCCTCTTTCTGTGTAAATGTTCTTGTTGTTACTGTTTTATTATGGGAATTTTCTAACATGCACAAAAATAGACTCATACAAGCCCTATGTCCCCATCACTCCTTATGAACATTTTGCCAATCTTGTTTTATCTTTTTTCCACACTTCTTTTTTTCTGGAGTATTTTAAGGCCATTCTCGGACACTGGGTCATTTCGTCTATAAATACTTGAGTTCTGCGGGTGTCTGTAAAGATGGGAGCCTGTCTTACCCATGTCACCATTCATTTGGCAAGTGTGTGCCGAGTGCCTGCTGTGTGCTCCGTGCTGAGCAGACTGTGGCATGCACACCAGACGTGCTGACTGCCCTTGAGAAGCGCTTACAGCCTGTTTTTAGTGAGACAAGGGAGTGAACACGCAAATTATAATCACGAACTCATTTGTTCACCCTGTCCTGGGACTATTTCAGAGCACTAAGGAAGAGATAATACATGGAGGCTTTTTGGCAGGGTGTGGTGGCTCACACCTGTAATCCCAGAACTTCGGGAGGCAAAGGCAGGCGTAGCACCTGGTCAGGAGTTCGAGACCAGCCTGACCAATGTGGTGAAACCCCGTCTTTACTAAAAATACAAAAATTTGCCCGGAGTGGTCGCCGTCTGTAGTCCCAAGTACTTGTTAGACTGTGACAGGAGAATTGCTTGAACCTGGGAGGCAGAGGTTGCAGTGAGCTGAAACCATGCCGCTGCACTCCAGCCTGGGTGACAGAGTGAGACCCCATCTCAAAAAAAAAAAAAAAAAATGGAGGCTTTTCTTTTTAAAGTAGTATCTGTATAAATATGTGTGTGTGTGTGTGTGTGTGTGTGTGTGTATTTTTGTTGTTCTTGTTTTGACAGGGACTCACTCTGTTGCCCCGGCTGGAGTTCAATGGCACCATATCTAGTGGTACCCCCACCTCCTGGGTTCAAGTGATTCTCGTGCCTCAGCTTCCTAAGTGGCTGGGATTACAGGTGCCTACCACCACGCCCGGCTAATTTTTGTATTTTTAGTAGAGACGGAGTTTCACCTTGTTGGTCAGGCTGATCTCAAACTCGTGACCTCAGGTGATCCACCCGCTTCGACCTCCCACAGTGCTGGGATTACAGGCGTGAGCCACTGCGCCCAGCCTGTATCTGTATTTGTAATTTAAGTTTTGAACTTAGTTTGCGTTAGGCTGTTCTTAAACAGTTATTACTAAGATAAAATAAGGCAAAACAAACAAAATAGACCCCTGATCCTCCTGCCATTTCATGCTCCCCACAGAAAAACCTCTTTCGTTTTTTTTTTTTTTTTTGAGGCGGAGTCTCGCTCTGTCGCCCGGACTGGAGTGCAGTGGCCGGATCTCAGCTCACTGCAAGCTCCGCCTCTCGGGTTTACGCCATTCTCCTGCCTCAGCCTCCCGAGTAGCTGGGACTACAGGAGCCCGCCACCTCGCCCGGCTAGTTTTCGTATTTTAGTAGAGACGGGGTTTCACTGTGTTAGCCAGGATGGTCTCGATCTCCTGACCTTGTGATCCGCCCGTCTCGGCCTCCCAAAGTGCTGGGATTACAGGCTTGAGCCACCGCGCCCGGCCGAAAAACCTCTTTCATTCACTATTTTGTTATCTGTATTTCCAAATGGCATGCTACCTTTGCTCTTCTTGTTAGGCATTATTAATTGAATTTACAGTTGGAAGATGACTATTTGTTTCATCTGCCTCCCCTTTGCGTCACTCACATACACATACATACACTCACTGTTTAAACTAGTTACATTGACATTTGGGTCTAGCCCTGTGGCTCATGCCTGTACTCCTAGGTACTTAGGAGGCTGAGGCGGGATGATTGCCTGAGCCCAGGAGTTTGAAGGCTGCAGTGAGCCGTGATTGTCCTACTGGATTCTAGCCTGTGCAACAGAGTGAGACCCAGTCTCTAAAAAAATAAAACTAAAGGCCAGGCATGGTGGCTCACACCTGTAATCCCAGCACTTAGTGAGGCCGAGATGGGCAGATCACTTGAAGTCAGGAGCTCAAGACCAGCCTGGCCAACATAGTGAAACCCCATCTCTACTAAAAATACAAAAATTATTCGGGCATGGTGGCATGTGTCTGTAATCCCAGCTGTTTGGGAGGCTGAGGCAGGAAAATCACCTGAACCTGGGAGGCGGAGGTTGCAGTGGGTCAGGATTGCGCCACTACACTCCAGCCTGGGCAACAGAGCGACATTCCATCTCAAAAAGCCAAAAACATTTGGACTGGGTCAGTATTCAGCATGTACTTCATTATGACTATTCAAATACTGGTGATAGCTGAGTCATGTAATTTACTGTGATTAGTTTTCCTTTCTTGTACAACTCTGTTTTCCCTGGAGTCTTTTTTTAAAAAATTATTCACAATGTTTTCTATGGTACTTATCACTAGTTTATTCCTAACTTCTCTCTCGGGTATATAACGCTCCTCGCAGTGTGGTCAAAGTCAGTTGGGTGTTCAGCCAACTTCCATCTTCAGGAATTCTCTCCCAGAACCATCTGACCTGCTCCAGACTGTCTCATTTGATCTCTGGGATGGCAGCACTGCTATTGTCTTGAGATCTGCCTTCCTCAATATCCTGGGCATCAAGTGCCTCTCATCCTTAAAACAACCTTTCTCAACTCCATAAGCCCTTCTAGTGACTGCCCTGACCCTCTACTTGTGTTTACAGCCCACCTCTTGAACAAATTCTCTCTCTCTCTTGTCTGGGCCTCTTGTGGCATGGAAAGTGAAAGAGGAGATCAGCCAGGCGTGGTGGCTTATGCCTGTAATCCCAGCACTTTGGGAGGCCGAGGCAGGTGGATCACCTGAGGTCAGGAGTTTGAGACCAGCTTGGCCAACATGGTGAAACCCTGTCTCTACTAAAAATACAAAAAATTAGCCTGGCGTAGTGGCGGGCACCTGTAGTCCCAGCTACTCAGGAGGCTGAGACAGGAGAATTGCTTGAACCTGGGAGGTGGAGGTTACAGTGAGCCGGGATCGCACCATTGCACTCCAGCCTGGGCAAAAAGAGCGAAACTCCGTCTCAAAAAAAAAACAAAAACAAGAGGCCGGGTGCAGTGGCTTATGCCTGTAATCCCAGCACTTTGGGAGTCTGAGGCAGGCGGATCATGAGGTCAGGAGTTTGAGACTGGCTTGGCCAACATAGTGAAACCCTATCTCTACTAAAAATACAAAAATTAGCTGGGTGTGGTGGCACCCACTTGTAGTCCCAGCCACTCGGGAGGCTGAGACAGGAGAATCACTTGAACCCGGGAGGTGGAGGTTGCAGTGAGCCGAGACCACACCACTGCACTCCAGCCTGGGTGACAGAGTCTCACTCTGTCCTCTCCCCTGCCCAAAAAAAGAGGAGATTCAGCCGGGCGCGGTGGCTCAAGCCTGTAATCCCAGCACTTTGGGAGGCCGAGACGGGCGGATCACGAGGTCAGGAGTTCGAGACCATCCTGGCTAACACGGTGAAACCCCGTCTCTACTAAAAAATACAAAAAAAGCTAGCCGGGCGAGGTGGCGGGCGCCTGTAGTCCCAGCTACTCGGGAGGCTGAGGCAGGAGAATGGCGTAAACCGGGAGGCGGAGCTTGCCGTGAGCTGAGATCCGGCCACTGCACTCCAGGCTGGGCGACAGAGCGAGACTCCATCTCAAAAAAAATAAATAAATAAAATAAAATAAAAGAGGAGATTCTCAGTCTATGCACAAAGTAGGGATTGAAATCTGCATAGGAGTGAAAACCAGAAAAAAAAAAAAAAAGACTTTTCTTTTAATTAATCATTCATTGCAGGCCAGGAGCAGTGGCTCATGCGTGTAATCCCAGCACTTTGGGAGGCCAAAGCAGGTGGATCACCTTAGGTCGGGAGTTCAAGACCAGCCTGGCCAACATGGTGAAACCGTCTCTACTAAAAATATAAAAATTAGCCAGGCCTGCCAGTGCACTCCTGTAATCCCAGCTACTCAGGAGGCTGAGGCATAATTGCTTGAACCCAGGAGGCAGAGGTTGCAGTGAGCTGGGATCATACCACTGCACTTGAGCCTGGATGACAGAGTGAGACTGTGTCTCCAAAAAAAATCATTTGTTGCTTTCTGGAGAAGATGGAATTTTCAAAATTGAAACAAAACTTCGTGCTTTTTCCTGATTATATATTACACACCTGTTGTTGAAAATCTGGAATACTGGGCCAGGTGTGGTGGCTTACACCTATAATCCCAGCACTTTAGGAGGCCGAGGCAGGAGGATCGCTTGAGCCCAGGAGTTTGAGACCAGCCTGGGCAACATAGGGAAATCCCATCTCTATTAAAAAATATATATTAAAATTTTAAAATTTGGAAAATGAGGAAAAGTATCAGGAGCAGAGATTTTAGCTATTAACTTTTTTGCTTGTTCCTGCTTTTATTTCATGCATATATAAATGTGTTTTTAATTAAAGTGGGCTTATGTTACAAGAAATTCCGAGTGAGAAAAAAAGTTGGAATTGTGTTATAAGAAATTTCAAATGATGCCTGGCTCAGTGGCTCATGCCTGTAATCTCAGCACTTTGGGAGGCTGAGGCAGGTGGATCACTTGAGGTCAGGAGTTCGAGACCAGCCTGGTCAACATGGTGAAACCCTGTCTCTACTAAAAATGCAAAAATTAGCTGGTTGTGGTGGCGCACGCCTGTAATCCCAGCTACTGAGGAGGCTGAGGCAGGAGAATTGCTTGACCCCAGGAGGCGGAGGTTGCAGTGACCCAAGATTGCCTGGGCAACATAAGGAGACTGCATCTCTCAAAAAAAAAAAAAAAAAAAAAAAAAGACATTTCAAAGGAGAAAAAAAGGTAATTTAATAGGAAAGAGGGCGGAGCTAAATACCTGGTTGCACAGCTCTGGAGGGCCACCATTCACACGTTCAACAGCAAACCCAGCTATCTTGGCGTTGAAGGGTAAGAGCCCGCAGCGCACACTTAAGCAAAACTGCATAAAACCATTGTTTTGTCTATATCCTTCTTGCCACCACCCCCTTCCCCAATTAGTTGTGATCAACGCCAATACTGGCCCTCAATTTGTCCAAAGCCCTGATACAACTGGCATTCCTCATTGTTTTTTGTAGAAACTGTATCAGTTCAACTAACACAGATACTTTTTTGCGCGGGGGGAAGCGGGGGAGGGAGGCAGGGGCGGAGTCTTGCACTGTCACCCAGGCACACAGGCTGGAGTGCAGTGGTACATCTCAGCTCACTTCAGCCTCCGCTTCCTGGGTTCAAGGATTCTTGTGCCTCAGCCTCCTGAGTAGCTGGGACTACAGGTGGATGCCACCATGCCTGGCGAATGTTTTGTGTTTTAGTAGAGACGGAGTTTCACCGTGTTGCCCAGGCTGGTCTTGAACTCCTGAGCTCAGGCAATCCGCCCAATCCACTCGCCTTGGCCTCACAAAGTGTAGGATTACAGGCATGAGCCACCATGCCCGGCTTAACTAACACAGATACTTTTTAACAACATGACCACTTTCTAGGTTCATTACCCCTTGAAACAAAACAAAACAAAACTCAGCTACACCATTTCTAAACAAAAGTGTGAAAAAAAATTGAAGACGCAGTTAGCTAAGAAAGCCACCAAAAGAGTTGGAACAAAAGGCTCTCTCCAAATGGCTATGAATTTAAGCCTTTATAATTCATAAAGAACATATGAATTCAGAAAGAAAAACGTGCAGTTTATGGTTTTATGTAGCATTAACCCTGGAAGTTGCTCTCAGATCTTAAAACACTTCAAACTCTTCTGTTACTTTTACATATGAAGATAGCAACATATTTGATGATGGCTAAGAAAACATCTGGCAGAACCATGTTAACAAGGGAATAGTTTGTTTTATGATAGAAGAGGAAGCTTCTGTTCTCGGCTAAAAGCCATGTCCTCAGATACCATGGCAATAAATGGAAAGCTTGTCAGTAAGTGGTTGCCTCTTTGTCTTAAATTTTTAAGCAGTTTAGTAGTTAGCTCCAAATTAGGAAATTAACTGGCAATCAAAGCATTGGAGCAGGAAAACCCATTATAGCTCTTCCAAATCTCCAAAAAAAAAAAAAAAAAAAAAAAATGGTTAGAGAGAATTAGGATAACTCTTCATAAGAAGAGGAATATGCAGGGCGCGGTGGGTCACCCCTGTTAATTCCAGCACTCTGGGAGGCCGAGGTGGGGGGATCACCTGAGGCTAGGAGTTCCAGACCAGCCTGGGCAACATGGCAAAACCCTGCCTCTACTAAAAAATGCAACAACAACAACAACAAAACTGACCGGGTGTGGTGACATGTGCCTGTGGTCCCAGCTACTCAGGAGGCGGAGATGGGAGAATCACCCATGACCAGGGAGGTGGAGGCTGCAGTGAGCCAAGAGTGTGCCACCACATTCCAGCCCAAGAATAGAAATAGCACGGATCAGTTAACTAAGAACAAAATGTCATTCACATACGTCTTGCTGAGATGGTGGAGAATATTCTTCCTTTCTTCAGCCTTCCTATATTTCTTTAGGAGACCTCTTGTATTGTGGTAAATTGTCAACATGTCTCATGTAATTATTCTCATGCATGCCATCTTTCTTTTTTTTTTTTTTTTTTTTTTGAGGCAGCGTCTCACTCTGTCGCCGGGGCTGGAGTGCAGTGGCCGGATCTCAGCTCACTGCAAGCTCCGCCTCCCGGGTTTACGCCATTCTCCTGCCTCAGCCTCCTAGTAGCTGGGACTACAGGCGCCCGCCACTTCGCCCGGCTAGTTTTTGTATTTATTTTTTTAGTAGAGACGGGGTTTCACCGTGTTAGCCAGGATGGTCTCGATCTCCTGACCTCGTGATCCGCCCGTCTCAGCCTCCCAAAGTGCTGGGATTACAGGCTTGAGCCACCGCGCCCGGCCATGCCATCTTTCTTAACAGCAACAGATGCTGTGGGGCAGGAACGGTGCCTTATACTTACTCCCCCACAGTGCCTAGGAGAATGTCTTGTACACAGTAGGTTTTCAATAAATGAAAGCTGGATACATTTTAGGAATCAAGCCAAGGGACTGGCCAGCTGTAGCAATGATCAATGTGGCTCAACTACACTCAAGAGTATCCCATCTCAGGACAAAGGACAGTCAATCTTGAGCCATTCTGAACTGATTATCATACTCCTAAGTATCATTGATTTCATTTGGCATTTTCAGTGAAGATGTGGGCTTTTATTTATCTTTGGAATTTTCCATCCAAAGAGTATTTGGGTTAACTTATAGCTAAAAAAAAAAAAAAAAAAAAAAAAAAAAAAAAAAAAAAAATCATTTAAAAACAGTGTGTTTGTTTATCTAACATCACAGCAAAATGCACCATGTACTCAAGATGGTGATTTTTTTAATTTTTTTGATTTCATTTTAACTATTTTAACTATATCTATATCTATATCTATATCTATATCTATCTCTCTCTCTATATATATATATAGAGAGAGAGAGAGAGATAGGGAGTCTTGCTCTGTCGCCCAAGCTGGACTACAGTGTTGCTATCTTGGCTCACTGCAACCTCCGCCTCCTGGGTTCAGGTGATTCTCCTGCCTCAGCCTCCTGAGTAGCTGGTATCACAGGCGCCCGCCACCACGCCCTGCTAATTTTCGTATTTTTAGTAGAGATGGGGTTTCACCATATTGACCAGGCTGGTCTTGAACTCCTGACCTCAGGTGATCTGCCTGCCTCAGCCTCCTAAAGTGCTGGGATTACAGGCGTGAGCCACCATGCCCAGCCAAAAAGCCATAGTTTGAATGAGTGTTATAATGTAAATAGAGATTTGCTCTTGCCAAGTTTTTAGAGAGGAATGTTCCTATGAAGCATTTAGGACTTAGCCCTCCCCTTGAATGTATTTTAAATGATCCTGACAGCTTCAGCTGACATGAGTTTTGAGGAATTCCAAGCTAATCACCTATTAGGTCATCATCTACAGATACTTTGGGGATCTCTTGTTAAACAGTTGGGAAGTTCTAAATATTTCCATGAAAAAGCTGCCAGGAAAGAGAAATCTGCTAATAAAAAGGAGAATGACATAGTTTGAGGGTCTACTTATTGTAAAGCAAGAGAAACAACAGTAACTGGAGTAAAATGAGGTCACAGCTGTGATGAACGGCTGTGGTGGCTTAGCTATTGAGGCCAGGCTAAGCTGTTTACCACCAGATTTTGATACAAAGGGACACTACCAGAAAGGATCCTTTGGAAATACGTGGTGGAGTTGCAAGAAATAAATCTTCATTCATGAAACTGGCAACCTTTGGGGCAATGCTGAATCACACAGAGGGGGAAGGCCTGTCCTTTGCAAAAGACAAAATGGTTTTCAACCAACTGTATTTAGTCTTTAGAAAATTACGGGCCTATTTGCTTTGCAGAAGTGTCAAAGATTCCAAAAGAGATTTCTTTCACCAAGTGGCTAACCACTAATAAAGGCCCTACTGCTTCTTTCAAAGATGACAGAATTTAGAAGTTCTGCATACAGAACTCTGTAAACGCAATGATGATTACTGTTTGTCAAATGTGGCGTTGCTTCCTGCATGAGTCCTGTCTCCAGTTCTTTGTGGCGGTTTCTGAGATGAGCTGACCTCTGTGGAAGACCCACTGGTGAAAGGTGGGCTGGACATAGGACCCAAAAGGTTGAATTTGGGGGTTCAATTTGGGGACCCCAAAATGCCTGGGGTCAAAGCATGAGGACAACAAAGAGGAGCTGCCACTTCTCTTTTTCTTCCCTTCCTCCTCCTCCTGCTACCTGTGTCCTTCTTGCTCCACTTCTCTCAGCTCCTTACCGGGGTCCAGTACCTGTCTGTTTCCATGGAACAATCTCTGACAAGTTAACTAGCCAGTCAGTTGACTTCCTATTCCCTAGGCTCTCACCTGCCCTTCCTCAACTCTTAAGCATTACTGGAAGGTAGCTGGAGGAAATGAGAAGCTGAGGAGAAACCAGTGCCTTTTTCCGTGTTTAGGATATATTAAGCATAAGCACAATTAGTAGTTTTATCTGAGAATAAAAGTATCCTAAATAGATCCTGGCTGTGTGATTTCAGGCTCTCGAGAAGTGCCCTCTTGGAATGTCAGTTTCCTTCCTCAAAGCCCTGAGGGCAGGTTCTTAACGCTGGCTGGGGGTCAAATAGGGTACTGACTATATTTCCATTTCACCAGGGAACTCCAAGGTCAAAAACAGGGCTACACCTAAAAGAACATTTAAAACAGAATTACACTGCCATGCAAATACAAGGAAGTGTTCACTCATTTTCACCAACTCTGGATGCACTGCCTATGAGTTAACCCAGCTCCTCAAGGAAATTTATGATTAAAAAAAATTCATTTCCTTTCCACCTTCCAGCATAGTACTTCAAGTTGAGATGCTCACCGGGACCTCCTAACCCCTCTCCTTGGATGCAACCGCTTTCTTCCCAGGTAGTCCATCTGCACACTGTTAAACCAGTATTTCTTATTTGTCATTTCGAATCCTCAAGGATTCACTGGGTGCCTATTGATCACCTTCGCTTAAAAACTTTCAGGGATTTCCTATATTCTGCTTCATTCCCAGCTCTACCTTCCCATCTAAACATTGCCCACTTCCCCTAAGCCTTCCAGTCTTGCCAACCTCCAAAGCACCATGCCCTGGGACGTAAAATGCCCTTTTCTCTCCCCTCTGAGCCTGTTCAAACTCAGCTCAGTCTCTAGTCCTGGGTTTTGGGGAGGGTGCCTTCATTCTGACTGGCTCCCACTGAGGCAGCCCCACTTGAGGAAGAGGCTGAGATGCCAAGTGACTTGCCTAGAGTCATTTGCCAGCAGGTGATGGAATAGGGACTACGAGCCACCCTGCAGCCTCTCCTGGGAGGACAACGCCCCTTCTCCCTCTCTCTGCACTCTGCAGGCAGCACAGAGGAGGCATCTGGACGCGTTTACCTCCTCCCCGCCCCCACAGCTTGGCCCTCACTAAGCTATCTTGTGTCGTTCCTCCTGCTGTGATTGATTCGCCCAGGAAGGTGGGGCTTTAGTAATTCTTTAGTTCTCCTAATCACAAGGTGGGGGGTAGGGAGTGGGGAGTGGGGTGAGGTGGGGGGTACAAAACAAAACAAAACTCCATGAAGCAACTTAGAAAGCACGACCGCAAAGGTCCTCCATCATCCCCACCCAGAGGTGAGGACAAGGTCTGGGGGTGCTGGGTGACTTCAGACCTCCCAAGGATCCAAGCTATCTGCTTCAAGGGGGCATCGAAACGTAACTCATATACTTACCCCCCGCTCCGCCCCCCGACTTTTGCGGGAGGGAGCGCTCTCCCCTCCTCTGGGAGGCTGGAGACTCGGGGACAGAAGATGCACTGGAGGGAAGAGAATGGAGCGTCGGACACCAGAAAAACTTTCGGGGATTCGGGGTGGGAAAGAAGGCGTGAAGGGAGAAGGCTCAGCGGGGTAGGAGGGGCGGGGGCGGAAGCGGGAGGAGTCCCTGAGCTGCGGCCGCCCCTCCCCGCCCTCCACTCGGCTGCCCCGGGCCCTCCTCCCCCTCCTCCTCCTCTCCCTCCTCTTTCTCCTCCTCCCGGTGTGGATGGCTGCGGCCAGAATCGGAGCTCCAACCGCGCTGCCGGTGAGTGACCAGCCCCGGGGGACAGAGACGGAGAGGCCTGGGACCCCCCTCTCCAGGATGGGGCCTCCCGCCGTCTCTGGGAAAGTTTGCGGGCGCCCCGGGACACGGGCGTCTCCAGGGCCGCTCGGCGCCTCCCCATCTCCCCGCGCCCGCCCTGGCCGCCCCCAAGGGCGCCCTGGGGCCCGCAGAGGGGTGGTCCCCCGGCAGGGACTCCTTGCCTCCCCTCTGTTCTGAGTCTGCTGCTGGGACCGGGGTCGGACTCTAAAGAGAAAACTCAAACAGCAAAAAAAAAAAAAAAAAAAAAA